>NW_027041047.1:0-284193 GCF_037179485.1 Ochlerotatus camptorhynchus
GGATAGAAGCCACTTTTATACAACGTTCTGACAGCTGCTTTGAAATTTAGCAGAGAGGAAACCTGAGAGGCGTTTGTTACACTCTTTTATGACTCCTAAATATTAATTGAACAGCAAGCGGTGAAAAGCGTTTATAACACTTTTCAATGACTCCTTAATAACCGGATAGAAGCAACTTTTATACAACGTTTATAGATACATATTTAAACTCAAGCTTTATTGTTTTGGTGAAAGCTCTAATACAACGTTTGTAGACACCTCCTAACAGCTGCTTCGAAATGTATTAGAGATTGAACCTGAGAGGCGTTTGTTACACTCTTTTATGACTCCTAAATAATCACTATACAGCAAGCGGTGAAAAGCGTTTATAGCACTTTTTAATGACTCCTTAATAACCGTTGTGTAAGTACTCACAATATTTACAGATTAAAATTAGTTTAACAATTGTTGTGGTACGCCAAAATAATTGCTTGTACAGTTTTTATTAATTTAATTTATTTGTGCACATTGAAAAAATACGTAATTATGCCATAATTCACATTATAGAGCATATACGTACACCGAACGTAAACAATCCATTTAAGAGTGCTCCAAGCAGCTTTTGAAGCGTTTAACCAAAAAGGAAATACAATTACATTCTTGTACAACTTTGGAAGCTATTATTCAACGTTTGATCAACTCAGGTGTTTTATAAGAGCTCCCAATGGTTTATTTTGATGCGTTTATTCCACGTTCTATATAGCTCTTGTCAATCGGTTTAACTAAGGTGCTATAAAAGTTATCGTAGGTCTTATAAAGCATATAGTTAAACCGAACGTAAACAATCATTTAAGAGTGCTCCAACAGCTTTTAAAACTTTTAATCAAATGGCAATACAACTACATTCTTGTTCAACTCTGGAAGCAATTATTCAACGTTTGATCAACTCAGGTGTTTTATAAGAGCTCCAAATGGTTTATTTTGATGCGTTTATTCCACGTTCTATATAGCTCTTGTCAATCGGTTTAACTAAGGTGCTATAAAAGTTATCGTAGGTCTTATAAAGCATATAGGTAAACCGAACGTAAACAATCATTTAAGAGTGCTCCAAGCAGCTTTTGAAGCGTTTAACCAAAAAGGAAATACAACTACATTCTTGTACAACCCTGGAAGCTATTATTCAACGTTTGATCAACTCAGGTGTTTTATAAGAGCTCCCAATGGTTTGTTTTGATGCGTTTATTCCACGTTCTGTATAGCTCTTGTGAATCAGTTTAACTAAGGTGCTATAAAAGTTCTCGTAGGTCTTATAAAGCATATAGTTAAACCGAACGTAAACAATCATTTAAGAGTGCTCCAACAGCTTTTAAAACTTTTAATCAAATGGCAATACAACTACATTCTTGTTCAACTCTGGAAGCAATTATTCAACGTTTGATCAACTCAGGTGTTTTATAAGAGCTCCAAATGGTTTATTTTGATGCGTTTATTCCACGTTCTATATAGCTCTTGTCAATCGGTTTAACTAAGGTGCTATAAAAGTTATCGTAGGTCTTATAAAGCATATAGGTAAACCGAACGTAAACAATCATTTAAGAGTGCTCCAAGCAGCTTTTGAAGCGTTTAACCAAAAAGGAAATACAATTACATTCTTGTACAACTTTGGAAGCTATTATTCAACGTTTGATCAACTCAGGTGTTTTATAAGAGCTCCCAATGGTTTATTTTGATGCGTTTATTCCACGTTCTATATAGCTCTTGTCAATCGGTTTAACTAAGGTGCTATAAAAGTTATCGTAGGTCTTATAAAGCATATAGTTAAACCGAACGTAAACAATCATTTAAGAGTGCTCCAACAGCTTTTAAAACTTTTAATCAAATGGCAATACAACTACATTCTTGTTCAACTCTGGAAGCAATTATTCAACGTTTGATCAACTCAGGTGTTTTATAAGAGCTCCAAATGGTTTATTTTGATGCGTTTATTCCACGTTCTATATAGCTCTTGTCAATCGGTTTAACTAAGGTGCTATAAAAGTTATCGTAGGTCTTATAAAGCATATAGGTAAACCGAACGTAAACAATCATTTAAGAGTGCTCCAAGCAGCTTTTGAAGCGTTTAACCAAAAAGGAAATACAACTACATTCTTGTACAACTCTGGAAGCTATTATTCAACGTTTGATCAACTCAGGTGTTTTATAAGAGCTCCCAATGGTTTGTTTTGATGCGTTTATTCCACGTTCTATATAGCTCTTGTCAATCGGTTTAACTAAGGTGCTATAAAAGTTATCGTAGGTCTTATAAAGCATATAGGTAAACCGAACGTAAACAATCATTTAAGAGTGCTCCAACAGCTTTTAAAACTTTGAATCAAATGGCAATACAACTACATTCTTGTTCAACTCTGGAAGCAATTATTCAACGTTTGATCAACTCAGGTGTTTTGTAAGAGCTCTCAATTGTTTGTTGGGAAACATGCCGTGCGATAGCTCTTTCTTCATGGATTTTCATGAATATGCTTTCTATAGACTTAAAGTGAATCATTGACCACATTGACCGCTCTCGGAACCACTGGATACCCCCGGGAGAACCTGTAGCAGGGGACAATTGGGTTTTTACTCAAAAACATTCCGTACGACAGCTCTTTCTTCATGGATTTTCATGAATATGCTTTCTATAGAATTGAAGTGGATCATTAACCACATTGACCTTTCCGGAGTCACTGGAATGCCCTGGGGGGAACCTGTAGTAGGATGCAATCACATTTTTACACAAAGCAATGCCATTGGGGAGCTCATTCTGGAACCAGCAGATGCCCCAGGATAACATGTAAGAGGAAAATTTTATTTTCACTTCACAAAACCATTCGACAGCTCGAACTATCTGAAGTCTTGAAATGGACCATTGACTACTAGCAGTGGATAGGGAGATTAGGTCTTTAAACTCTGGTTGTAGTCCAATAAAAGTCTCTCTCTTGTATTAATGTAAGGTGTAGCAACAACTCTTTAATGCCTATTCATGAAAAACCATGAAGAATGAGCTTTCGCACAGCATGTTTTGGTGTTAAAATGCAATTGTCCTCTGCTCCAGGTTCCCCCGGGGGCATACCGGAGGTTCCGAGAGCGGCCAATGTGGTAAATGATTCACTTTAAGTCTATAGAAAGAATATACATGAAAATCCATGAAGAAAGAGCTGTCGCACGGCACGTTTTTGAGTTAAAACGAAATTGTCTCCTGCTACAGGTTCTCTCGGGGCATCTCAGTGGTTCCGAGAGCGGCCAATGTGGTCAATGATCCACTTTAAGTCTATAAAAAGAATATTCATGAAAATCTATGAAGAGAGAGCTGTCGCACGGCATGTTTTTGAGTAAAAATGCAATTGCATCCTACTACTGGTTCCCCCGGGGGTATCCCGTGATTCCGAGAGCTGCCAATGTGGTCACTGATCCATTTGAAGTTTAATGAATACCTATTCATGAAAAACCATGAAGAATGAGCTGTCGCACGGCATGTTTTGGTGTAAAAATGCAATTGTCCTCTGCTCCAGGTTCCCCCGGGGGCATACCGGAGGTCCCGAGAGCGGCCAATGTGGTCACTAATCCATTTAAAGTCTATCAAAAGCCTATTCATGAAAAAGCTTGCATAAAAAGCTGTCACACGGCATGTATTGGTGTAAAAACGCAATTGACCCCTGCTATAGGATCTCTCGGGGGTATCCCGTGATTCCAAGAGCGGCCAATGTGGTCAATGATTCATTTGAAGTTTATGAAAAGCCTATTCTTGAAAAACCATGAAGAACCCTCCACCAGAACCGATTCCAGGGAAATGGCCATATCTCGTTGATTATAGGCCGATTTTAGTTCTTGGCATATGATTCGCTTTAGAAATTGTTTTTCTTCCGTTGTATTTACTAAATATATATATATATATTTAACTAGCATCATATATAAAATTTCACCAAAAATTTAGCAAGTTAGACAAGCCCTCCGGAAACCCGGAATATCTCCGGTATCCGGTGACCAGGATTATTTTAGTGGCTACACCGTAGAACAATATTAGTTTTCCAGTCAAATGCTCTTAGAAGATTTAAAATCGGATCATATTTGATGAAGTTACAACACTCCAAAGTTGACCAAAAATTTGCCTATCCTAGTTATTTTGAGTAAGCACTGTATTTTTATTATTAATTTATTATTTTATTCATTTACCAATTAATTTTTATTTCGTCCCTTGTTATTTATTTTTTGCCGACACCCCCCCCCCCCTCCGATTTGAGTGACGTCGGACATAAAATGAAATTAATATTTGCATCAGCCTAACTAATTATCCTGAAATTCAATTAAAAAATGGTTTTAGCAAAGTTGTAGCTGAGAAAATTTTCATATAAGTTCAGATGGCTAAACATACCGGTAAATCATTATGGGGCTGTCCATAAACTACGTAGACAGTTTAGGGGGGGGGGGGTTGACAATTATCCACGGTCCATACAAATTTTAAATTTTTTGTATGGACAATTGTCTACGCATGGGGAGGGGGGGGATCAAGAATCCCAAAAAACTGTCTACGTAGTTTATGAACAGGCCCTATGTTGCAATGTTAGGACGAGGTGAAGAAAAAGTTTTGTTTACCTATGGTAAATACCATATAAACTTAAGAGGGCTAGTGCAGTATGAGTTCGCAACCAAATGAAATTTTGGGAGAATATCTGGACCTGACTTAGAGCAAATCGGATTGGAGCAAAATCGATATTTTGAGTCACTCTTATATTTATATATATATACTCGATGGTCCTTTCAATATCGAGTTGGGGAGAGTTGACTGTAAACATAATACTTTAATGGTGGTAAGCTCCAACTGGTATTATCCTCGGATTTAATCCCGATCAAGAATATCAACATTTTACACACCTTTCAAACAGGGACGGGATTAAAAGTTAATCCGAGTTGGAGCTTACCGCCATAAATAATACACACTTCTTAAATAACCCTGGTTTAAGGACAATGTTCATGGAAGCCTATAATTCTATTTGTTTCACCGTTTTGTAGTATCTCGAGTACACAACAGTCTATGAACTTAATGTATAAAGTTGAAAATCATGGCTCAATAGAAACTAGTAATCTGAGTCATTTTTTTAATTAACACAGCCGATGGATGATTGATTAGATTTGTGCCAAGTGGCTTTGATGAACTTTGTCCATAGATTCTTTTTTTCTTTCAAGATGCTCTGGGATGAACTGGATTAACAGATAATTAATAACTAGTTTAGGCATAGTTCATAATGTTACTTATTTTTAACGATAATATTTTTATCATTTTTATTACAATGCCTATCCGTTTTTTGCAACATGCTTTTTCGATATTTTTTTCCAATACCACTGATCGCTAAAGAATGTTGTAGTAAATAAACCCACACATCGATTTTTAAAAATGGAGAGAGAAAAAAATATCACTTGTTGCCAAGAACGGGAAGGCAGAGTATTCATGTTTATAAACTTCCGTAATTTGCTCATGGATGTAACCTCTTCTTTATAGCTCACGGAATTACCTATGACGCTCTTATGCTTATGAATGACAATGATTTGATAGATATGGATATAACACAGAAAGGCCCTCGAGTCATAATTATGAACTTCGTGAAAAACAATCGGCGCATACGACGGACACATCTACGGATCTCGTGAATAGTGATCGAGACCCTCCATTACTTGTGCCATCCGATTTCTCGGTAAGTGTTCAAACTTTTTTCCAGGGTGTGTCTAAAGCGATTTCCTGAAGAGTTCACAAATGGCCTTCATAATGGCTGATTTACTCTCGGATTTACTCTATAACTTCAAGTTTTCCAGAGCACTAATCTCGGATATAATTGCAACAACGCTCATGAAATTGGAACTTCTTGTTTGCTTCACTGCAGCAAATGTTCATGTACTTCCACTTCGAATATTCAATCACACAAATCTCGGAAATCAGTGCCTCATTTCACCTGAAATTGCTACTCCATGTATGCCGCAGTGCAGCAAACGTGAAGTACTAATTTCATTGTTGTACGTGTCATGGAAGCTGAGATTTGTGCACTTAAACTTTTGAAGTGGTAACGAAAGCAAGGATCTCACAACGAGTCACCTTAAAAATACAATTCAATTTAATACAATTTAATAACAAAGAAACTTATCAGATTTCAGAAATCAAAACAACGTTGGAAAATACGCCGAAATTTCGTAATATTTTGTATGGTCAACTAAACAATGACCAAGTTCCGGGGTTATTAGAAATGGTCAGAATAATTTGCAACCATTTTTTTGAAGATCGTGTTCTGAATCACCAGACGTAAGTCTCTCTTTCTCCCGTCGCTCCATTGGTCTTCCTTTCAAGCTTCGGTGAAACGGATGAGCGAAAGAGCGCTCGACTTTGATAGTTTTCTCTTTCATGAAACACATCAACAGAGGTTTCATGACGTATATGACGGAAAATGAAATAACACATTTAAAGCATTTCTCACGTGAAAACACGTGAAGATTACACGTAATATTTTTAATTTATCTTCCATCCATATATTTATCTAAAAAAAATTATCAAAAACGAGACATAACGCATTTTAAACAAATTGAAAGATCGGTGATAGAGTGTTCGTGAAAGGGGATTGAAAGCCATAATGAGGTTCGTTTAACTATAAAATCGACGTTAGTTACATTGAAAGCGATGAGCAAAGCAACGACGAGAAGTTCCACAGCCAGTGTTTCCTTCTAAGCGTGCTTCTTTTTCACTATCATTTCTTGCTGATAGTCTAGCTAGGCGTTATAGAAATGAAGCGTCGAACACGTATGTATGAGAGAAAAATAAACACGAGTTCATTTTAGAGCTTCGAAAATGTAGAGCCCTGGTGTTCACTGTGTTCTGATAGGCCAATGGAATGCAATAAGCACATTTTATGGACGTGATTTTGGTTTTGAACGAAAAAACTGGTTTTGAAGTTAAAAAAAAATCAATAATGGCTGTTTGAACCTTAAAGATAGCTTACCTATTTACGAGATTTAACACAATTACAATGTGTTTTGTAAATAACCTGTTGAAATTAAATCCTCGAATAGTTAAATTGAATTCATTGATTTAATTAAACCATTTCCACGAAAATCTTTTTGATCTTTTTGTGATGCAATTTTTTTTGCTGCTAGGTATTACATTCATGTCTGTGGATTTCAGAATCTAGGCGGTTTTGTTTACATCTCAGTATCTGTCTCAGATAAATCTACATAAATATTCAAGAAAAAATGCGATATGTGTTAATTTCAAATTTGGAGGAGCTTAAATCTCGATGAACATTTCAAATGGTCCTATCTGCTTTGATCGATTCTCTTAATCGACTTTCTCTTTTCATAACCACTGCTATGCAAACAGATTTCGCGCTAATTCTACCACATATTTTGATAAAGGAAGTTCTTATCTAGCGTCCAAAATGTCAAATACAACAGGGAAAGGTTTTGCAGTTGAGTTATTGACGAAAGAGAAAGTCGATGAAGAGAATCGATCAATGCAGATAGGACCATTTGGCGAAAAACAATAGCTCGCTAGGAATATTTGTGAAGCATTTCCGCAATTAAAAAAGACAAAAACAAATGTCAATGGTCCTGACGAGGTACACGAGGTATCGAGCACAGTTAGTTAAATTTTTCTAAGGTTTTGTTTTATTTATTTTTAGTCATTTTTCTTCTGGTCAAATGGCGGTGCATGTAAAGGGCCGCACACTGGCCTGATTGAACAGAGGACCAACAATATGCGCAAAAAGGTCCCTAAAGAAAATCGGAAAATTATGAGAAAAACTTCATGTTCCTTGAATTCAGATGAAGAAGATCGTCACGCTGAAGCTACTAAGTTTTCCGCTAAAAAATGTGCCACCTTAACGCCAACGCCGGAAAACTGCCACATTATTTCTTATATGATGTATGAAGCCACCCCGCTCCATAAGTCGATGCTAAGCAGAAATCGTAGCGTTTCCGACATCATTCGTCAATTTCCGCATCTTCGATCTTACCATGGCTTGTTGGTATTTACTACAAACTTTGAATTGAAAAAGTAACTGTAGCATAGATATTCTATTCTTTTTAGATACAACAAGCGTACAATAGGCCCACAGGAAACTGTACATCAGCACCAGATCTAAAGGGATTTTTATCAAAATCGTTGTTGTTACGACGTGACATTTTCAATTTCATCGATGATGGTATGTTTAAATGCATTTTTTAATTCCTAAGAATATGCATTAACAAAAGATTTTTTTCTTTGCTCTAGAGTACATTCGGGCGTGTTTGATAATCATGAGGCAGTTGCCCGTTCGTGGCTGTAAACGTGGTAGAGAAAAGGAATGTATGTCAGTCGATGAAGTATCAGCAGCTCCATTTATACGATGGGTTAAGGTATAGTATTTCACCGTTTTTTCAACAATTTTCTCTTCCCCGAATGCACTAGATAAAAATTTCGTTTGATGTCGAGTTTAGCAATACACTAAATTTGGTATTTACCCTTTTTTTCTCCGCGGTAGTCATTATTTGCTTAGATTTCTTCAGAAATGCGTTTTAAACGTATCTTCGTTTGGTTCTTCCTGTTTTTTTTTCGGAATTTTCGTGGTTTTGAAATTTACACTTTTTTCCACATTTACGCTGTTTTTTTTACGTGGCACGTAACCCTCTTGTAAAAACCGAGTTGAGTATCCTGATCTATTATTGTCAGGAGGGTAAATATGAGGTCTACCCCTCTGACAATTATTAGTTCACCGCCAAAAATTAGCTCTCAAGGATTTAGTATATCCATATACTGCCGTCATACGCATAATTGTCCCATGGTCCATAATGAATACATAGAACATGGGACAGTTATGCGTATAACGGCAGTTATAGGTCACAAAACTGATCAAAAATTTAAGCTTAGCAATGATCAACCACACTTTTTACGAAAATTATTAAAATTCAGCTATGTATATTAAGGTGATTCCCTGTAGCGTCCTTTTTCGTGTTACACTTCGCAACTTTACATGTGAAAATAATAAGGTTTCTGTGAATGTATGTAGCTAAAACTACTACTTGTTGTTTGCTGCGTAGAAGCAAGGAATGTCTGAAATTTTCAGATGTATACACCTCGTAGATCTTGAGATGTGTGCTCTTAAACTTGCGAGGTGTGATGGAAAAACGGACTCTACGAGGAAACACCTTAAGGGATCTTTTCAACGGTCGTGTTTGTATCGCATGGGTATTGGACACTTGAGGAATCTACAAGGAATCACCTTCAAAATGTCTACGATTCTAGTCCTTAAAATGCTATTGTATATTTTCAGATTGAGGACCAATACAGTCACTTGCATGGTGGCCAATACCCTGCGCACCTGGCGTGTATCGCCGATGTCTTCAAGAAGGGTTCCTACTACGTGGTTCATGGAACAGAGCACGTCGACTGCGGGGATGACTCGGTGCAAGCCATTGATGTTTTTTTATAAATCCTTTAAGGTCTTTAATTTACCTGTTCCGACCCTGCTGAGATCACTTCATGACTCATTCAGTATTATTCATTATAAGACATTCACACAGAGCAGAAGTGTTCAAGTGAACTTGTTAGTGCAGGCTCAGTAATCGCTTATTTTTGTAGCTCTTGTGTTTTCGCACAGTAACCAGCTTTTCGTCCCTATTCCCGTTTTCAAACAAATCGAATCCGCCATACAAAATTATGTTTTGAATCGTTTGAAAACGATAATAGGTGTTTTTATTTTATGCACATGCATTTGAGAATAAAAAAAAAAATACATAGCATTGTAAACTTACGGTAAACTTGTTTAATGAGGGTCTAGGATAAGAGAGGATCGAATTCGAAACAAACTGCCTCGGCAAGCTGCGTCTAGGTGGTTCATAGTAACCCTTTAAATAAAAACAAAATTAAGATAAGCACTGCTCGATTGCCTTCGTTTGGCTCAAAATCAATTCTCCTCTCCTCTCCTCTTTATCCTAGACTGTCTTATACTAAACTGTCCAATTTATTTTAAACGTTCATTCAAAAAAAGAAATTTTTCCAACACAATTCAACGGGGTTTCCTCCAGGGTTTTCTCGCTTTTTTTCTTTTTTCCCCTGGGTAGAAAGTTACCCATTTTGAAAGTTCGGTTCTACGAACTCATTTTTTGAGTTCGAGGCCAGTTACCCAAAAATGAGGAGCGCTAACGAACTTCGATTTTGGGTTACTTTCTACCCATAAATGGGTAACCGGGCCTTAGCGTGTATGTTGGGAATATAATATGATGTTCACACTATGGACTTGTAACATGTTTCAAGCCCTTTTCATGATACAAGCGCTGTATCATGTTTTTAAAACGTGTTATTCCCATACGATTTTGACAACTCTGTACCTCCTGCTTGTAACTACACGGTAAGAAAAAAGTACCCAACGGCCAGTTCACTTCTACCTACTTTTGACTAGTTTGTCTCATTTTCACCTTCTAATGTTGTCAAAAAAGAAGGAGCAAAACCACCCAACAGGGGTAGTAAAGTGTGGGAACCCAACGTTGGGTATAATCATATTTACCTACTGTTGGGTACAACTAACTTACTTTTGGTTAAAAAGCTAGTGGAAAATTCCATACGAACTGCACACAAGTAAATCAAAATTACTTTGACCCGCTTTACCTACTTTTGGGTTCCTGCACTATAGTGCCGAGATGAGTGAAAAGAACTTAATTTTGGGTACTTTTTTCTAACCGTGTAGATATTCTGAATAACATGTTTAAAATGGGGTCCGACCTTCTCGAATCAGATCTAAAATCGCGCTTCATCGCAGCCCTGCAATAGATTTGACATCTCATTATGCATCATTCGCTGTCAACAAACATTTTGTAGGGGGTTCCGATGTTCTTTTCCTTGAGAAAAATTTATTAAATTCTTTCGTTTGTTTTAATTTGCAAAGTATCGTTTCGTATCGTATCGTATTGTTGATCGAGGATAGCATAATGCTGCCAGGTAATTCGTATGAAATGATAATGAAAGACAGTTTATTTATTGAAAACCATACAGAAACAACCGAAGAAATCCAGGTAGAGTCGGAAGAATGGCTGGATTACGAGATGAGGTCACCTGACCTAGACGGGATACTAACTCTATCTCCGGGACCATCACATTCGGGAACTTCGCAATCGACTCCACAGACTGTAAAGAAGAAGAAAAATAACTTTCAAGCCGAGATTCTCAAACCATGGGATATCCTAGAAGATCAGGTTACGACACAAGAAAAACGACAACGGGAGATCGACGAACAAATCTTGCACCAGGAAGCACGTCGGACAGAGCTGCTTGAGAAGTTTGTGCAGGATTCAGCCGAGCTTAAGGACGCATTTATAAGTTACTTAAATAGTCACGTTTAAGATTTGCTTGTTAAATACAGTTTTTAAATGCGCTATGTAATATTGTGAATTTGATTTTGAAGAGGGAAAAAGGGGTGGGTTTAGTTTGCATGGAGAGTCACCCAGAAATAATTGTTGCTGCAAAATTTGGTTTATTGTATAGTAATTATTTTCTTTTGAGGTTCTTTGTTTATAATTTACTACGGCACTAATCTTGATGGTTGTATTTCGTTTACGAAACAAGCTAAAGCATGCCTAATCTCTTCGGCACTCGCATTTCTGTTTCCGATTTTTGTTTCCATCGTGGGTTTAACCAAAACGTTATCATCCTTTTGTTGATTTAACAACCATGATATATTTAAATCGTCGTTTCGTTCATTTAAATAGTTGTGCAGAACACAACTACTTTTTCTGATTAAAGACACATTGTCCATCGAATTGTCAATTCCCTTTTCCACTCTTCTGAAGCGTGCTTCCAGATGTCCGAAAGCGTTTTCGACAACTCTTCGGCACTTAGAAAGTGCATAATTAAAATTACGCTTTAGATCTTCTTGTTGTAGCTGGAAAGGGTATGGCTTCATCATATTATCTGAAAGCCGGAAGGCTGAATCTCCGATCAGCACAATGGGAACCTGAACACCGTGAATGATTCGTGTCATTTGCTGCAAAACCGGACTGTGCAGAATTTGCTGCTTCAATTTGGAAGACTCGTACAGCTGCGAATCGTTGCAACGACCAGGACTGCCAACGTTGATATAGAGGAAGCGATATCTAAAATAAAAATAATATATAATTTTGCTTGAGTACAACATCACAAAAACAATTTTATTTTATTTTACCTGTGGTCAACTAGAGCCAGCAAGTTCGTGGAATACCACCCTTTATAATTATGGTAATCGACGGCGTCTTTGGCATGCGGATGGACTTCGATATGACAGCCATCTAAAATACAGAGCGTAATGTATCAAATAATGAAGAATAAAGCTGTAAAATTCAAATGCACATAGGCTCAATGAAACTGACTATATATTTGACTGATATATTTATATAAGTCGTGGTTGATCTTGTTGATCATCAAACTTGAACTCCACGATGATATGCAGAACCAACAACATCTGAATGCCACAATACACTACAGAAAATATAAAAATAACATGTACTTACCAATCGCCCCGAGGCATTGGGGAAATCCAAGTTTTTCAAACCCGGATATGCAGTCCTCCACTGTGTCCTTCACTAACGGGAAAAAGTTCAAAAATTTAGGTTGTAGGGTATCCCATACAGCTTGGAAAAATTCCAGCAAGATACAGCACGTTGTCGATTTGCCGATACCAAAAAGGTTTGCAATCGTCCGGTACTCCGACGACGACCCAAGGGCATAAACAGCCACAGCGATCCGCTTTTCCAAAGGTATTGCCTTTCTGAAGACGGTCGTTTCCTTTTGTAACGAAGACAGCAAACTGCAAAGCTCTTGGAAGCAACCACGGCTCATGCGGAAATTTTCTTTAAAAAAATCTTCTCCAGTCAACTTCCCAAAAGTATTGCGACCGTTCCTGAAATATCAATAATAGATCTTCGTTAACTAACACACATTTGAAGAAAAAATACCTTGACCCAAATCCGAGGAATCAATGCATTCTTTTCCCCCACCGCCATTAAGAGCGTCTGCTGCTTCCGAAGCTTGAAAATCGTATTGGCACATTCCCAGCGTTTCCTCCGAAGCCGCGTCAGTGATTCCTCAAATAAATCATTGAGGATCCTCATTTTTCTTTCAACATTTTGAAGAAACATGAAGATGGCAACGTGATTTATTTCCATTTTTGGATTGAGTCTTGTACTTTAAAAATAAAAAGTGGTTTTCCGGCAAAGACAATGTAAACAAAAACATTGGAAACCTAAATAACTACCGAGCTGTCAACTTGTATCACCAAAAACATAATGTGAACAGTTTTGTTGCAGGGTTGTATTAAGTATCGAATAACATGTTACAACTCTCTAATCTGAACAAGGCATTAAGTCAATCCAGTGACTGAGTAGGGAGTACTCATTCTTGCGTCAAAGTGTGGAGTTGTCAAAATTTGAGTAAATAACTTTTGTTCTGATGAGTAAAAGCTACCCAGATTCTGGGTAAATGGATATAATAATAATTTCCCAAAATTCAAAATGGAGCCCCAAAGAAAAAATGTCTTTTACGCGGAGTAAAAATTAAATGTTTCGATGTGATACAGCTTAAAACAGAAACCACGGAATTTTTTGAATTGTGACACAAGACAGCAGCTTGTTGGTAAGTATATTGAAAGTTTTCTTACTTTATTCTTCCTCTAAATACTTAATTTTTCAGAAATCTAGTGCAGTTTTAAACCTCTGACCAAGTCAGCGACTCATTCATCGATATTGGTACTTCAATGCTTACAAGTGATCGGTGAAGGAGTTGCTAACATTTTAATTTATTCAATGCACAGTATTATTTTTTTAATATATGTTGATTGATTGTTATCCATATGCATGTAAAAAGAAAACTATTTGTAAGCATTTATGTGTTACTAATTTCTATAAAAATAAGTAAGCTTTACCTTTAGCAAACGTCAAAATCTGAGTAAGCTCTACTCAGTTTCCTTTTTGGCCGAACTGAGTGACTTTCAACTCAAAGATGAGTAGCTCCAGAATAGCGTGTACGTCGATCGGATTCTCATACCCCCCACACGAATTGCCGGCGAAAAAGTGACGTCATTTGACATTGAGCGACTTGAAGACTGATCGTTCGCCCTTTGTTCGGAATGCGGACGAAGGGCGACTCGCCCCGCTAGAGTAATTTCATCCGCCGGGCGACCAAATGGCGCTCCGGGATCCGGACGAAAGGCGACTCGCCCCGCTAGTGTAATTTCATCCGCCGGGCGACCAAATGGCGCTCCGGGATCCGGACAAAAGGCGACTCGCCCCGCTAGAGTAATTTCATGCGCCGGGCTACCAAATAGCGGATGGAACTTAGCCATTTTTTTGTGATTTTTTTTCGCGGCGGCTGTCAGTCATCTTTTCATATCGTGCGAGTGGAGAAGTGTTTTTTTTTTTATCCGCGCCACGAAAATGGCCTCCGATGGCCATCTTGGGAGAGCAGCTAATGGAATATGGAAGGTAAATATGGTAAATATTCTGCATGCAAATTGTGCATGATAATTGATATTGACATTTTTTTTTCAGCCAGATCCAGTACAATTCCGGATTATCGGAGGTAGAGCTGGCGACAAGAAGTTGAATAGGGTAAGTATTAAACTGTTTGTGTTATTAATTGACATATTTTTGAAAATTGATCCGCTGGAGGAATCCGGCTAAGTTAAGCATTCTTACTGATGCAACGCATCAATAAGGATGTTTAATTCATCCGGATTCCTCCGGCGGATCAATTTTGATGTAATTGTTTTTCAAAATTGATCCGCTGGAGGAATCCGGCTGAGTTGAGCATCCTTATTGATGCGTTGCATCAGTTAGGATACATAACTCAACCGGATTCCTCCAACGGATCAATATTGGAAAGTAATTACAAATTCTAACAGACAGATAAAAAATTTGATGATTTTTTAAAATACTTTTTTTCAGCCGGCTGCTTCCACTGATCCGCTGGAGGAATCCGGCTGAGTTAAGCATCTTTACAGATGCAACGCATGCCGATGCCAGATCCCGATGTTTATGTTTAAGGTAAAGTTAAGTTAAATTTTTATTAAAATTAAGTAAAAGTTAAAGTTATTTCAATGTTAAGTTAAATTAAGTATGTAACAACTAAATTAAAGTTAAAATAATGTTGAAGTTAAGTTAAAGTTCGGCTAATTAAGTTAGAGTTATGTTAATTTCATGCTACAATTATGTTAAAGTAAAGTAAAAGTTAAGTTAATGTTATGTTAAATTTAAAGTTCTGTTAATAGTAAGATAAACATTTGTTAAAACAAAAGTTAAAATTTAGTTAATGTTACGTTAAAGTTAAGCTAGAGTTAAGTTAAGGTTATGTTTAAGTTAAGTTAAAGGTAAGTTACAGTTATGTTTATGTTAAGATAAAGTTAAGTTACTTTATGTTTAAGATAAAGTTAAGTTAAAGGTAAGTTAAAGTTATGTTGAACTTAAGTTAACGTTAAGTTAAAGTTAAGTAAAATTTAAGTTAACGTTAAGTTAATGGTAAGTTAAAATTATGTTAAGGTGAAGTTTATTCAAATTTATGTATGAGTTATGTTAAAGTTAACTTTAAATTAAATTTATGTTAAAGTTAAAGTTACGTTAAAGTTATGGTAATGTTAAGTTATAATTAATTTAAATTTAAAGTTATGTTAAAGTTAAAGTTATGCTAAAAATAAATTAAATTTATGTTGAATTTGTTTCAATTTAAGGTGAAGTTTTGCTACAATTATGTTCCAGTAAATTTAAGTTAAAGTTATGCTATAGGTAAGTTAAAGTTAAGTTAAATTTAAGTTAAGTTTAGTTAACGTTATGTTAAAGTTAAAGTTGATGCTTAAAGTTAAGTTAAAGTTCAGTAAATTTTAGGATAAAGTTATGTTAAATTTAAGTTAAAATTACGTTTAGTTAAAGTTAAGTTAAAGTTATGTTAAGTTAATGTTCGGTTTGAGTTAAAGTTATGTTAATGTTAAAGTTATGTTAAATTTAAGTTAAAATTTAAGGTTAAGTTAATGTTTGGTTAAAGTTATGTTAAAATTTAAGTTATGTTAAATTTAAGTCAAAATAAAGTTAAGGTTATGTTAAAGTTTATTTAAAGATAAGTTAAAGTTTAGTTAAAGTTAAGTTAAGTTTAAGTTAAGTTTAAGTTAAATTTAAGTTAAGTTAAGTTTAAGTTAAGTTTAAGTTAAGTTTAGGTTATCTTAACGTTATGTTAAAGTTAAAGTTAATGCTTAAGTTAATGTTAGGATAAAGTTATGTTAAATGTAAGTTAATATTACAATAAGGTTTTGTTTAAGTTAAAGATATGTTAAGTTAATGATCGGTTAAAGATAAAGTTATGTTAATGTTAAATTTAAGTTAAAATTTAAAGTTAATTTTAGTTTAAAGTTATGTAAAAAATTAAGTAATGTTAGAATTTAAGTTAAAGTTAAGTTAAAGTTAAGTTAAAGTTAAGTTAAAGTTAAGTTAAAGTTGAGTTAAAGTTGAGTTAAAGTTGAGTTAAAGTTGAGTTAAGTTAAGTTAAAGTTAAGTTAAAGTTAAGTTAAAGTTAAGTTAAAGTTAAGTTAAAGTTAAGTTAAAGTTAAGTTAAAATTAAGTTAAAGTTAAGTTAAAGTTAAGTTAAAGTTAAGTTAAAATTAAGCTAAAGTTAAGTTAAAGTTAAGTTAATGTTAAGTTTAAGTTAAGTTAAATTTAAGTTAAAGTTAAATTAAAGTTAAGTTAAAGTTGAGTTATAGTTGATTTAAATTAAGTTAAAATTAAGTTAAAGTTAAGTTAAAGTTCAGTTAAAGTTAAGTTAAAGTTAAGTTAAAGTTAAGTTAAAGTTAAGTTAAAGTTGTGTTAAGTTAAAGTTAAGTTAAAATTAAGTTAAAGTTAAGTTAAAGTTAAGTTAAAGTTAAGTTAAAGTTAAGTTAAAATGAAGTTAAAGTTAAGTTAAAGTTAAGTTAAAGTTAAGTTAAAGTTAAGTTAAAGTTAAGTTAAAGTTAAGTTAAAGTTAAGTTAAAGTTAAGTTAAAGTTAAGTTAAAGTTAAGTTAAAGTTAAGTTAAAGTTAAGTTAAAGTTAAGTTAAAGTTAAGTTAAAGTTAAGTTAAAGTTGAGTTAAGTTAAGTTAAAGTTATGTTAAAGTTAAGTTAAAGTTAAGTTAAAGTTAAGTTAAAGTTAAGTTAAAGTTAAGTTAAAGTTAAGTTAAAGTTAAGTTAAAGTTAAGTTAAAGTTAAGTTAAAGTTAAGTTAAAGTTAAGTTAAAGTTAAGTTAAAGTAAAGTTAAAGTTAAGTTAAAGTTAAGTTAAAGTTAAAGTTAAGTTAAAGTTAAGTTAAAGTTAAGTTAAAGTTGAGTTAAAGTTAAGTTAAAGTTAAGTTAAAGTTAAGTTAAAGTTAAGATAAAGTTAAGTTAAAATGTAGTTAAAATGAAGTTAAAGTTAAGTTAAAGTTAAGTTTAAGTTAAGTTAAAATTAAGTTAAAGTTAAGTTAAAGTTCAGTTATTGTTAAGTTAAAGTTTAGTTAAAGTTAAGTTAAAGTTAAGTTAAAGTTAAGTTAAAGTTAAGTTAAAGTTAAGTTAAAGTTAAGTTAAAGTTAAGTTAAAGTTAAGTTAAAGTTAAGTTAAAGTTAAGTTAAAGTTAAGTTAAAGTTAAGTTAAAGTTAAGTTTAAGTTAAGTTAAAATTAAGTTAAAATTAAGTTAAAATTGAGTTAAAGTTAAGTTAAAGTTGAGTTAAAGTTGAGTTAAGTTAAGTTAAAGTTATGTTAAAGTTAAGTTAAAGTTAAGTTAAAGTTAAGTTAAAGTTGAGTTAAAGTTGAGTTAAAGTTGAGTTAAGTTAAGTTAAAGTTATGTTAAAGTTAAGTTAAAGTTAAGTTAAAGTTAAGTTAAAGTTAAAGTTATGTTAAAGTTAAAGTTAATGCATAAGTTAAGTTAAAGTTCAGTTAATTTTAGGATAAAGTTATGTTAAATTTAAGTTCAAATTACGTTAAGTTAAAGTTAAGTTAAAGATATGTTAAGTTAATGTTCGGTTTAAGTTAAAGTTATGTTAAAGTTTAAAGTTATGTTTAATTTAAGCTAAAATTTAAAGTTAAGTTAAAGTTATGTTAAAATTTAAGTTATGTTAAAATTAAGTCAAAGTTAAGTAAAGGTTATGTTAAAGTTTATTTAAAGTTAAGTTAAAATTTAGTTGAAGTTAAGTTAAGTTTAACTTAAGTTTAAGTTAAATTATCCCGTAATTTAATAATCGTTTAATAAATGTAGAATAGTGTCTAATGAAACATTATTTCACATAATAATCAAGCGTCTATATACACCTTTATATCATCGCTGTTTAAGGAAGTAATGATGTCTAATTAACGCTGAATAATCAAAAATTTGATCGAATAAGCTCTGTTACAATTTTTGTAAGTCGAAGAGAAGCTTCTCGACATACCTTATTCAACACCAAATACTTCGATGTTGTAGTTGAATAAATTCTCCAGATTTGTGTGAACAAAGCCTGAACAGAGGTTAATATTTAAAATAGTACAAGTATTATTAAGCATGAAGTGATATAAAATAGTCAAGAAGTCGTTTCTTCAATAGGCAATTGTTTGTTGGGAAGTAAATGTTAGGTTAAAGTTATGTTAAAATTGATTTTTGGCCTCTATTCGTGACCCAAATTCCAAAAATACCCATATTTATGGACTTTTGAAATTATTTTTCACTTTTTAGAAACTGGAAGCCGCCACATTTGATTTCAAAATGGCATCGGATATCGATTTTCTCTAGACGACAACCTCCAAAAACCTTCAAAAAAATCCCATATTGATTGATATTTGATAGTAATTCCCAATCTCTTCTTGGATCTCGGAATTCAAAATGGCGTCGTATGCCTATTTCCAATCTCTAGACGTCACCCGATCCCAAAAATACCCATTTTATAGATAATTGACAGCATTCCCAATTTTTCTTAAACCAGAAGCCGCCATCTTTAATTTCAAAAACTTATCGGATATTGATTAGTGGCCTTTAGTCATTAGCCCGATTCTAAAAATACCCATATTTATGGATATTTGACACTTTTTCTGCAACAGGAATCCTCCACCTTGGATTTCAAAGTAGCGTCGGATATCGATTTCCTATATCTACACGTCACCCCGATTCCAAAAATACCCATATCGATGTCAATGGTATCAACGGTATATGACAATATATCCCATATTTGATTTAAAAATGGCGTCAGATATCGATTTCCAGTTGATTGTAGATTGTAGATTGTAGTAGAGTTGGAAACTTGATCATGTAAACACTACGCATCATTGTCTGGTAGTACGTTAAAAAATGATACAACAATCGTCAAGTTCGCTGTAACGTCACCTAGTGCCTCGTCATCCACGAATTGGCGCCTATGTCAGTAGTCTAATAACTCTTAGCGCGCTGATGGCATGGTTCCAATGCCGCATAGAGAGTTGCTACAATGATATTAGGTTAGCTAAGGTCAGTTAACTGACTGGTGGGGAACGGGAGCTTTAGCTATGACTATTATGTATGCATTTCTATAACGTTATCTAACAACAATGGTGTGTACTGTTTACAAAATCATGTTTGTAATTCTAATGTGTTGTATGGTTGAAAGCATTTGAAAAAGTTAGATTTTAATGTTTTGCACATTTGAAAACATCCGAAAACAATAAGTTCTTAGTACAATTGAAAACACCCGAAAATCATTTTGTTTTAATGTCTTGTACATTTGACAACATCAGGAAGCATATACATTTGAAAACACCCGAAGAACGTTAAATTTTAACGTTTTGTACGTCTAAAATCATCTAAAAAATAAAAATTCGATTAAAATTCTCGACGTCAGAACAACATTTGAATAGCAAAATTTTATTTCACGTTACATCTAAATAGCAATGTTTTCTAATGTTTTATGCCAGGAATATATTTTATTTCGATGCTGATGTAGACATCAAACGTTAGGCAAACGTAAATTTTTATTCGGGTTCCCCCGGGACACCCGGAATATGTCCGCATGTGGCCAAAGTGGTTCTTGTTCTGGTTCTTGTAGTGGTTTGAGTTCCATTGAACCAGAAATTGAATTCTGATGTATTTTGATGAGTCGCATGATGGGTTTGACCCTAATCAGATGTTGGCCTCTTCCCCCGGGACACCCGGAATGTGTCCGGATGTGGCCAAAGTGGTTCTAGGAACTAGATTTGAGTTCCATTAAACCAGTCGTTGAATTCTCATGTAATTTGATGTGTCGCATGATGGGTTTGGCCCTAATCAGATGTTGGCCTCTTCCCCCGGGACACCCGGAATATGTCCGGATGTGGCCAAAGTGGTTCTTGGAACTAGATTTGAGTTCCTTTGAACCAGAAATTGAATTCTCATGTATTTTGATGTGTCGCATGATTTGTTTGATCCTAATCAGATGTTGGCCTCATCCCCCGGGACACCCGGAATATGTCCGGATGTGGCCAAAGTGGTTCTAGGAACTAGATTTGAGTTCCATTAAACCAGTCGTTGAATTCTCATGTAATTTGATGTGTCGCATGATGGGTTTGGCCCTAATCAGATGTTGGCCTCTTCCCCCGGGACACCCGGAATATGTCCAGATGTGGCCAAAGTGGTTCTAGGAACTAAATTTGAGTTCCATTGAACCAGAAATTGAATTCTCATGTATTTTGATGTGTCGCATGATTTGTTTGACCCTAATCAGATGTTTACCTCTTCCCCCGGGACACCCGGAATGTGTCCGGATGTGGCCAAAGTGGTTCTTGGAACTAGATATGAGTTCCATTGAACCAGAAATTGAATTCTCATGTAATTTGATGTGTCGCATGATGCGGTTGACTTCCCTAATAAAAAATAACCATAAACGAACGATAACCCAAATCATCGAATTATTCAACAAATGGTTTGGATGATACTCAGAACAGCAGTTAGCTTGTAAGATATTATTGTTAGGTTAAGATCTATTTAATAAAAAAAACATATGTTAGTTATAAGAAAATGAAAAATAAAATTTATTGATGAAGTCATGTTTATGCTTCAACTGTTTTCATTTTTATTAATTTAAAACCCATTGAAAAAGAAAATGGTGGTGAACATTCGGGAGCGCGCCGGGGCGCCTGGGGGCGGACAAAATGGCCGAAACGATCAGTTTTTTGACAGGTATCGTTTTCGCCTCAGGCGCCCAAATGTTGCAAATATGGTCGCCCCCGGCGCGCCGGCGACCAAAATTGGACCAAGCGGCGCCGCGAGGTTCGAGTCGCCCAAGTCCGCCCCGTCCGCCGAGCGGTCCGGGGGCGAGCCGTGGGCGACTAGCCCGCTGTATGTGGGTGGGTTGAAGACTGATCGTTCGCCCTTTGTCCGGGATGCGGACGAAGGGCGACTCGCCCCGCTAGAGTAATTTCATCCGCCGGGCGACCAAATAGCGCTCCGGGATCCGGACGAAAGGCGACTCACCCCGCTAGAGTAATTTCATGCACCAGGATACCAAATGGCGGATGGAAGTTGTTTTTATTTTTTTGTGATTTTGTTCGTGGCGGTTGATTACGTGGTCAGCCATGTTTTTATTTCATTCGTGGAAGTCGTTTGTTTTTCTTCGGGCCGTGAAATTGGCCTCCGATGGCCATATTCGGCAAGTGAATGGTCTTCCGACGGGACCAAAGACGGAACATTTATACTCAAGGTAAGTAAACTATTTTTCAATGAAAACAAAAACAATATAATTAGATAATTTTTGTAATTTTTTTTCAACCGGCTTCTTTCAACCAAAAAAAATGCGAAATTTCGATGGCGTTTACTTGAGTGGACTCCACTCCGAGATGGAACCGAGGAGGTCTACAAAATCAGCAAGCCAACATGCCAAGTGGAATACTCTCAAGGTAAATATACTGCATGCAAACGGAAACAAGGGCATTGTTGATAATTTTTGTTTATATTTTTCATCCAGATCCAGTTAAGTGCAATTCTGGATACATGATGGTGAAGCTGGAATTAGCTACGGGAACTTGATTTAAGATAAGTATTGCCCTGTTTGTTGTTTGAAGTGACATCATTTGTCATAATTAATCCGCTGGAGGAATTCGGATGAGTTAAACATCCTTTGGGATGTCTGGGGATTGTGATCCTCCGAACTGAATTGTTCTTTATAAGAAGTGATTCAGAATAAAATCAATTGTCATAATTGGTTTTCTGGGTGACATCCGGATATGTTCCAACATCCCTGAGGATGCGTTGGAATTGCGCATCACGTGTTGGTTATCAGGTTATGTGATATCAAGCAATATTTCTTGAAGGGATTAAATTAAATTTATAAATGGCCTGCTGCATGTTTTCCAGCTGTCTTGCAACATCCTTGAGGATGCGGTGGAATTGTGCGCGTGCGTGCGTGTGTGTGTGTGTGTGTGTGTGTGTGTGTGTGTGTGTATGTGTGTGTTTTATTTTTTTATAGTAAGGTTTAGGAAACCTTCAAAAAGCCTGGCCTGTAGTGAAGTTGGCACGGTGCACAGCTCCACTAAAACCCATTCCTTACTCTCTCCTCTGCCTTGATCCCCCCGGGACTACGGTGAAGTGACAACTTCGGGGGGTGGCTGTGCTCATGCACTTCTCATACTCTTAGCACTAGCTGGTGTTACTAGATCGCTGCTCATCTCTCCATTTACGCTGCACCTTCGACAGCATTTGAGCAACTGTGCTGCTAACGGCATTCCAAGTGCCCTCGTCTCGACACATATCATGTACGACATTCTCCACGTTGAGGACGGGCATCTCCCTTCGCATTGCCTCGAACCATGGACAGTTGAAGAACGCATGCTCCGGCGTTTCGTCCACATTGCCACACTCCGGACAGGGGTGACGCTGCGTGTCCGAACCGATGCAGGTATTTCCTAAAGCAGCAGTGGCCAGATAGGAACTGCGTCAAGCGAAAGTTGACTTCTCCGTGTTTTCTGTTCACTCAGGTCGAAAGAATCGGTATCAACTGATGTGTCCATCTACCGTTCTCCGTCGTGTCCCACTCGATGTCCCACTCCTGTTGCCACTTAGTCAACGACTCCGCTCTCACGACTTTCCGTACTCTTCCGGCTTCTCGCTGCCTGTAGCACTCGCTGTCCTCCGCCTTAGTGATGCCCATAGGGATCATTCCGGCGATAATGCCTACTGCTTCCGACGAGATTATTCTGTACGCACTGTGTATAGGCGTATGCGTGTGTGTGTGTTTTAATATTTTTGTAACAGTTTGCTATTTTTTAATTCATGAACAATCCAAAGCCAGATACTGATCAGAAATTCGAATCTGGATCCCGATAAGGGATTCGAATCCGTATCCCGATAGCAAATCCGTAGCCAGATCCCGAAAGTTAAATTCATGTTGGTGTAAAGTTAAAGTAAAGTTAAATTAAAATTAAAATTAATTAGTTGAAGTATTTTAAAAGATAAAATCAAGTTGAGTTTCAATAAAGATAAAGTTAAGTTAAAGTTAATATATTATTTAGTGAAGGTTAGGATAAAGCTAAGTTAAAGATATGTTAAAACCAAGATATGTTAAATCCAAGTTATTTTAAAATTAAGTTAAATTTAAGTGGAAGTTAAGTTAATGCTTATGTGTCTTTGACTTATAGTCATTTTAATTAATTAGTTTAAGTTAAGTTAAGGATATGTTAAAGTTAAGTTAAAGCCATGTTGAAATTAAGCTAAAGCCATGTTAAAGTTAAGTTAACGTTAAGTTAGATTTATTTTAAATTAATTAGATAAGGTTAAGTTAAATTTATGTAAAAATTAAGTAAAAGTGAAGTATGTTTTATGTTAAATTAATTAGGTAAGGGTTAGTTAAATTTATGTTAAAGTTAATTCAATGTTAAGATAAATTAATGAGTTGAAGTTTTATGAATTTAAGTTAACGTTTATTTAAAGATAAACTCAAGTTAAGTCAAAATAAAAACAAAGTTATAAAAAAAAATAGTTTAAAGTTAATCCTTTAAATTTGTCGAACCTCTTAACGGAATCTCTTTATGAAGAGCTTTGAGTGGGTTGGTTTTTTTCCTTTTAATTCCGTTATAATTGCTTATCTTTTGACAGATACGCGTATTTCGTCTACTACTTGCAGACTTCATCAGTGCCAAGTACTCAATACCACTGAAGAATCCATCTTTAATCTACGAGTTATATACTAATCAATAGGTACTAAAAATCAGCAGGTATCCACTGCCATGTCAAAATTTACCTAATCAGGTACCTAAATTCAGTCTCCAACAGGTAGAGGCATGCTACGATGTGTTGTTTTAGGTAGCATGCTAAAGAGTCTCGAGTATCCGTTTCCTTGATCTCTATTAAGCAATGTTGATGGATTATGTTTAAATATTTCTAGACTTTCGGCTACGTCTAGTTTCCAAGGTGAAGATACAATACAATACACAAAGAGAGTAATACCAAGCACTTCAAACCATTCCCATCAACACAAAATGGCCGCTTTTCACCACATGGTTCACAGGATGCAAACTCTTCCTCTTAGTGATACAGGCAAATCAAAGGAAATAACTCACACTCAAAGCTCTTCAGTTTAAAGTTAAGTAAAAGTCAAATTAAAGATAAGTTAAAGTTAAGTTCAAGTAAAGTTAAAGTAAAGTTAAAGTTAAGTTAAAGTTAGGTTAAAGTTAAGTTTTGTTAAGTTAAAGTTAAGTTAAAGTTAGGTTAAAGTTAAGTTAAAGTTAAGTTAAAGTTATGTTAGTTTTATTTTAAATGAATTAGATAAGGTTTATTTAAATTTATGTTAAAATAAAGTTAAAGTTTTGTTAGTTTTATGTTATATTTAGTGTTACTTAAATTTACGTTAAATTTAATTCAAGTTTATGATTAATTAATGAGTTGAAGTTAAATAAAACTAAATAAATGTTTATTTAAAGATAAACTCAGTTTAAGTTATAATAAAATCAAAGTAAAGTATGGAGTCGAGTTTCTAACGCCTTTGGATACGGTTGTGTGTTAAGTTCGTTCTCTGTTTTGTGCGTGCATTCGCTTTCATAGTTTTCGGCTGCATTTGCCGGATTAGCGCTGGCACTCTGCCTCCCGGACGGTTATACGTGTGTGAGTGTTGGTTTCTCGCTTTCCGAGAAGTTTTAGAATCGAGAAAGAAAACATGATTCATCATGTTTGCAAAATTGGCGTAGTTTGATTGTTTCTCCCGGACCAGAAATTTGTGGCTTCGAAAATTTTAATTTCTGTTTATTTACGCGGTAATGAGAAGTGCGCTGATCTATTGTCAGGGTTTTGAGATGTGCATTGCTTTTATACACGGAGTGACTTGAAAAAGAAAAGTGAAGAAAAGTGGTTGTTGTGTGGTTGGAGTGGAGGAAAAAAAAATATGCGTGGAAGCATCGGGAATGCGCTCCCGGGTGAAGTGATTTGGTGAGTACGTTCCAGTTGAAGATTGTTGACAAGTGTATTTGTGGTGATGCAAATTATGGTTTAGATGACGCATGGCCCCAAACATTTTGTGTATCCAAATAAAACATATTACATACTAAATACGCACAGGGCATCGTCTGCTGACCATTGCTGCGGGTATATCGTGGGAGTCCCAGGTACCCGGTTCAAGCTTTAGTTGGCGGCGGTGGCTCTTCTTGACCTTCTACCCCCTGAGTAGTTAGTGTGAATAAGGGCGTCTATGTGATGTTTTGCTGTACCTGTTGTGGACATCTAGTGCATCCTGTTCCCTTAACTTGTTCAGGACACCCTGTCTTGCCTCAAAAGTTACCCTTTTTGAAGTACTAGTCTTCACAACATAAAGGGCACCATTACGGAGCATGAGATTTGATCAAATTATTCGCAGTTCTACTTGTCCAACGCCCCCGGCTGGGTGAGGGATAGAGGATGACACACACACACACATAATAAAATCAAAGTAAAGTAAGTAATTAGTTTAAAGTAAAGTCAAAGTTACGTTAACGTAAAGTTAAAATTGAGTTGAAGTTAAGTTAAAGTTAAGTTAAAGTTAAGTTAAAGTTAAGTTAAAGTTAAGTTAAGTAAAGTTAAGTTAAAGTTAAGTTAAAGTTAAGTTAAAGTTAAGTTAAAGTTAAGTTAAAGTTAAGTTAAAGTTAAGTTAAAGTTAAGTTAAAGTTAAGTTAAAGTTAAGTTAAAGTTAGGTTAAAGCTTTAGTTTTGTTAAGTTAAAGTTAGGTTAAAGTTAAGTTAAAGTTGAGTTAAAGTTATGTTAAAGTTAAGTTAAAGTTAAGTTAAAGTTAAGTTAAAATTAAGTTAAAGTTAAGTTAAAGTTAAGTTAAAGTTAAGTTAAAGTTAAGTTAAAGTTAAGTTAAAGTTAAGTTAAAGTTAAGTTAAAGTTAAGTTAAAGTTAAGTTAAAGTTAAGTTAAAGTTAAGTTAAAGTTAAGTTAAAGTTAAGTTAAAGTTAAGTTAAAGTTAAGTTAAAGTTAAGTTAAAGTTAGGTTAAAGTTAAGTTAAAGTTAAGTTAAAGTTAAGTAAAAGTTAAGTTAAAGTTAAGTTAAAGTTAAGTTAAAGTTAATTTAAAGTTAAGTTAAAGTTAGGTTAAAGTTAAGTTAAAGTTATGTAAAAATTAAGTTAAAGTTTAGTTAAATTTAAATTAGTTTTATGATAAATTAATTAGACAAAGTTTGTTAAAGCTTTAGTTAAAGTTAAGTTAGTTATAATTTAAATTAATTCGTTAATCAGTTTAAAAGGGTAAGTTAAATTTAGGTTAAAATTAATTTAAAGGATAGATAACTTAATTAATTAAAGTTTAATGGTTGGTTTAGTATAATAATTTAAATTAAGTTTAACTTTGATTATAAACATATGCATATAGAAAGTAGATAGCGAGCTAGGACAACTTTTAAGGGGTTACGCCACCCTAGGATTTTCAAAAAATCGATTTTTTTTTACATAAAAAGGTACTCTGAAGTGTCAAGAATAAGGGACAATTGGTTCCATGTCGAACAAATTAAAATTCCGAAAGTTATAAGCGAAATTACAAAACTTTGCATCACGCACCTGAACGGTTCGGGCCGCCAGGCGGCGAAATGTACATTTCTCTCCGCGGCCCACACGATAGCATCTGCAATTTTGACACAATTTGATCTAGACTTTGACGATTGCATTCTCTGATTAATTATCTAGAGAAGTACATACGAACTTTTCAATTGATCAAAAAATGCAATTGTGGTAAACAATTTTAGAAACAAATTTCAAGTGAAAAAACTGATTTTTTGCAAAAACAAGTCCCATTTGCGTAAAATTCAAAAAAAATTCATCTCCGTATGTACTTCTCTAGGTATTCTTATATAAAATAAGAAAAACCACTCGTTTTTGTTCTAGGTTCATATTTACGACGAAGAAAGTGTGGGCCGCGTAACACTACACGGGAAGCAGTGCCAGGAACTCGCAGTACTGCCAACTGCCACACATGGTTTCCCCTAATGAAAAAATACTGTAAGCACCCCTAATTATGTGTACTATAAGCCCATATATACGGAGTTATTGTAATAATACATTTTACAATTTGTTGCATTGGCATGGTGAGATTTATATTTAATTACTGTAGGCAAAGTGAGATGCCTATAACGGTGTGACAATTCTATGTTTGTTTCATTGATGTCAATGTGCTTGCTAGGCTATTAGCGTATTGAAAGATGTAACATGATCCGCGCATTCGGGTTCGCTGTTCTGGGTGTAGGAAAGGTAAATTAATAATTCTGTTTGGCAAGGCTATGGTAGAAGTGGACGCTACTGACGTGAGTGCAATTGCATGATATGCATTTTTCTGTCTTATCGGCAAATTTAGTAATTTCAATTCTTACAGTGGCGTAAATGATTTTAGCTACATATGACACTAGATCAAGATAGAAAGTAGTTTTTCAGGAAGTCAAGATCTTTTTGTTGGGTGACAATAGTTCAGAGTTTTCTCACTATGCGGCGCTAGTATATACGTGCATTTCTTGCATATTCAGCTCGAGATCTTGATCAGCTAGAAAGTTGCTGTCTTCGGCAAAGTTGTTTAGGAGGTCAAGACTTTTTGGCTGGCAGACAGTAGTTAAGAATTTTCTCACCACGTGGCAAATTTTTCGTTGAGATCCAGCAAAATAAAATACCGAGCTGCTCGGTGTTGCTCATCTCGGCAAAAATCTAAGTGTGTAGGTACATCCAAAGTCATAAAGAAAAGGCCTGATAATATGAAATTATCATCTCTTTCATTATACCGTCATTCCTACGCTGCTAGGAGTGTGATGTCGAGTTTATGGTTACATACATTTATCCTAAATCTAAACGAGAAGAATCTACTCAGTTCGTCTAAAATGTGTAATGTAATGTAAAATGTATAAAATATATACACACGAGTTAGCCAGTCGAGCTATAGGACTATCTCAGTCGTGAGATTGTTTTACTCAGTTGTCTGGAGAAATTTCCAAAAATCGTAGTGCACTCAGCGCTGAGTAACCTACTCTCCCGATCATAAGCTTAAGTACTTACATAATACATGCAAATGTGTTTTGTTAAAATCTCTCTCATTTTTTGAAAATAATATTGACCAATTTGCTTCTTCGTATTTCCATTCAAAGTGTTTCAAATGTTCTAAAAAACGAAAATTGGACGTAAAATGACAAAGATATGAACATGTTTTTTGGGGGTGTCCTTAAACATATAATCGGGAGTGTACGATTTTATAAATTTCTCCATTCAACTAAGCAAAATTGCCTCCCTCTCTGAGTTAGTCTCGTTATCCGTGCACACGTAAATACAGGGATTTTTTTTTTGTTCTAGACCCTTCGATAAGACACTTTGAAATTAGCCTAAAATGAAAGGGAGACTCTAAACATTCATTTGGTGGAAGTTTCAGCGATATCGATCTTTTAAGATAATGTTTTCCATCTGAGATACGTGTCACCACTAATTTATCAGAGGTATACAAGTGGAACGACTCACCCCAATTTATGTGTCCACAAATCTGCATGAAAATCTTCACCAGTAAAAGAAATCCAGAATTTATTTGTCTTATCCCACTTAGGATGATGTAGACTGTATTTTTATTATATGATATTTGATATGGGAGAATCGCCCGCCAAGTTTTGAGAAATTTCTGAACTACTTTTCATCAGCCAAAAGATCTTTATATCCTTAACAGCTTTTCCAAGAACAGAAAATTTCTAGCTGTTCAGGATCTCGTGATATTATATATGCGAAGATTTCACGTGTATCTTAGCACCGCGTAGTGAGAAAATTCTGTACTGTCAACCAACGAAAAAGTTTTGATCTCCTGGACAACTTTGCCGATGACAGTTTAGCAGGTATCGAAATATATCTAATGCGAGAATTGCACGTGTACAACAGCGCAAATACAATGATGTGAAAAAAAAAATGAATTTCTGTACACCAGCCAAAAGGCCGTGGCCCCCTAAACAACTTTGCCCAAGACAGTAATATTCTATTTGGTCAGGATCTCGTTATATTTTATATGTGAATATTTCACGTGTATACTAGCGCCGCTTAGGAAATTCTCAGCTATTGTACTCCAAGCAATAGACTTTGACCTCCTGAACAACTTTGTCGAAGACAGTAACTTTCTATCTGGTCAGGATCTCGATACAAACCAAATGCGAGAATTTCCCGTGTATACTAACGCTAAGTAGTGAGAAAATTTTGAACTACTTTTCACTATCGAAAAAGTTATGACCTCTTGAACAATTTTGTCGACGACAGTAACTTTCTACTGATCAGAATCTTGAGATATTTTACATGCGAGAATTTCGCGTGTATACTAACGCCACGTAGTGTGAAAATTCTTAACTATTGTGCACCAAGCAATAGGCATTGACCTCATGAACAACTTTTTCGAAGACAGTAATTTTCTACCTGTTCAGGATTTCGAGCTATAGCATACGCGAGAATTGTACACGTTTACTAGCACCACGTGGTGAGAAAATATTGGACAACTGTCCACCAGCCTACAAGTCTTAACCCCCTGAACAAGTTTGCCCAAAACAGTAACTTTCTATCTGCTCAGCACCGCGTAGTGAGAACATTCTGAACAACTGTTCACCAACGAAAAGATCTTGACTTCCTGAACAACTTTGCCAAAGACATTTACTCTCTATCTGGTCAGGATATATCACATGCGAGAACTTAAAATGTATACGAGCGCTACCTAGTGAGAAGATTCTGAACTACTGTTCACCATCAAAAAGTTTATGATCTCCTGAACAGCTTTGCCGAAGACAGTAACTTTCTATCTAGTCAGAATCTAGAGAAATTAAATATGAGAATTTTACGTGTACACTAGCTCCGCGTAGTGAGCAAATTCTGAATTACTGTCCACCTGCGAAAACACCTTGACCTCCTGAACAACTATGCCGAAGACAGTACCTTTTTATCTGGTTGGGAACTCGAGCTATTGTATATGCGAAAATTGCACGTATATACTAGCACCACGTAGTGATAATTTTCTCAACTACTCTCCACCAACAAAAAGGTTATGATCTTTAGAACAATTTTGCCGAAGACAGTAATTTTTTATCTGGTCAGGATCTCGAGATTTTCCATGTTGTAAGCAATTAAGTGAAATCCCACGTAGTACGGACACCGTTTACGCGGTTTCCATTCCCATTTTCACTATTATCCGCATTGTTTGGGGGTAAACTGTGATAAAAGTTTAGCTTGTTTAGTTAAAAACAAGTTTTTTAAGGAATACCCGTTGTTTTCATATCGATTGGTAGCTCGGCTGCAAAATGGTAATGGAAAACTCACACTGTTTTACAAAGTACAACGCGCGAGTACTCGTGTTACCAAAGTTGGCGCGAGTATCGGAGGGTTAACTAAACTTTAACTGAAGCTTAACTAACCTTCACTAAATTTTAGCTTAACCCGTGAAAAAAAATCCAATAAAAATACAATGAATTTCATTGTCATTGTGACCATGATATTTACTGTTAAAATATTGGACATTTTTTGTTGATTACCATAAAATCACAACGGAATTCATGGTTCACAACAATGAAAATCTAGGTATTTGAGAAATTTACAATAAAAAAGGGGGTTGTTAAGCATCTTAACAATAAAAAAAACTGATTTTTCTAGAACAAATTTAATCTCATCACATTAATTTTCATTGTTTGAGCATTGTATCGTTAAAAATCTAAAATTTATTTTTCTCCGTACAATAATTAAACAATAAATTTTAATGTACTCAAAATTCAACAGTGAAAATCATTGTAATTTCATTGTTTTATTATAATTATTTTTTTTCGGGAATTGAACCTGATTTTATCTTTCATAAAACATAAACTTATGTTTTACTAAAATATTACTAATTAACTAAACTTATGTTCAACTATTACTATTACTGCCTACCTTGTTTCATCGACCGAATAGCCTCAATCGAACTGAGACTATCCGAGAAGATGAAGTAATGGTCTATGGGCATATCGGAAATCATCCCCAATGCGAAGTTGATTGCTGCTAGCTCAGCAACATAAACGGAACAAGGTTCCTGAAGTTTCCGAAAGGCGGTTGAGTATTCATTGAAGACGCCGAAGCCAGTGGATCCATTAATGCGTGATCCATCAGTGAAAAATCTTCTATTGCAATTGACTTGTTGGTACTTTTCAGCAAAAATGCGGGGAATTGAGATAGGTCGAAGTTGATCTGGAACTCCTTGAATAGCCTGTTTCATGGAGAGATCATAGCCAATGGGGGAACTGTAGTTAGTAAAGCATACACGAGAGGGGTTATAGCAAGGAAGGCTAATATCCGATGACATATAATTAAGATAGATTCGCACGAATCTAGACTGGATGCTCAATTCGAGCATTTCTTCGAAGTTTTCAATCACAAGGTTGTTACTGACACTACATTTAATCAATATTCTTAATGAGAGCTCCCAGAAACGGTTCTGCAGGGGTTTTACGCCCGCTAGTACCTCTAGGCTCATATGTGTTGTGTTGTTGAATGCATACAGCCAAGGGCAATACGTAAACAACGATATTGAATGCGTTCAATTTTAATTAGGTGGGTTTTTCTTGCCGAGAGGAAGCAAAAAGAGCCATACTCAAGAACTGAAAGAATAGTCGTTTTATATAGTTTAATGAGGTCTTCCGGGTGAGCACCCCACCATGTCCCGGAAATTGATCGTAGAAAGTTGATCCTTTGTTGACACTTTTGTTTCAAATACGTAATGTGGGTACCCCAAGTGCATTTTGAATCAAACCAGACTCCAAGGTATTTGAAGGTTAAAGATTGGGTAATGTCTCTGCCCAAAAGATTTAGACGCAGTTGGGCTGGAAACCGCTTCCTTGTAAACACTACCAATTCAGTTTTTTGCGGTGAAAACTCGATCCCTAAATTTCTTGCCCAGAGAGACAGATTATTTAGGGAATTTTGCAATGGTCTTTGCAAGATTTCTGCACGTGGACCTCTCGTGGAAACCACGGCATCGTCTGCAAGCTGTCTAAGCGTGCATAGATTATCTAAGCAGTTATCAATATCTTTGACATAGAAATTATAAAGCAAGGGACTTAAACATGAACCTTGGGGTAAGCCCATGTAGCTAATTCTAGAAGTTGTCAGTTGACCTAGTTTGAAGGTCATTTGTTTTTCTGACAGCAAATTATACAAGAAATTATTCAAAATACCGGGTAATCTACTACTGTGCAAATTGTCTGACAGTATGTCTATGGAAACCGAATCAAATGCGCCCTTAATATCCAAAAAGACTGAAGCCAATTGCTCCTTGTGCGCAAAGGCCAGTTGAATATCAGATGAAAGCATCGCTAGACAATCGTTTGTTCCTTTACTCTTCCGGAAACCAAATTACGTATTTGAAAGTAGATTGTTTGATTCAACCCAATGGTCAAGTCTTAATAGGATCATTTTTTCTAATAATTTCCCTTTTTTATGGCACAGACCTGTTGGTCCATATTAGTCTAATAATTTCCTCAGGCATGATAACATAGAGATCGGACGGTAAGAATTGTGATCAGACGCTGGTTTCCCAGGCTTTTGAATAGCTATTACTTTAACCTGTCTCCATGCTGGTGGAACTATATTGAATTCCATAAATGAATTATATAGGTTAAGTAATCGTCTTTTAGCGATATCGGGGAGGTTTTTTAGAAGGTCGAATTTGATCATATCGCTTCCCGGAGCAGAGTTATTCGATGAAAGAAGTGCCATTGAAAATTCCAGTATTGTGAATGGTTCATCCAGAGAACCGTTACTTCGGACTGTATCCCGTAAAGTTGGTTGTGCTGGAACAGAATCTGGACAAACCTTTTTAGCGAAGTCGAATATCCATTGGGAGTATTCTTCACTTTCATTGGAAGATGAGCGGTTTCGCATATAGCGAGCCTTTTTCCAAAGCGTTGTCATCGAGGTTTCTCTAGAAAGTTCCTCGATAAAAGTACGTCAGTAGTTTCGTTTCTTTGCTTTTAGTAAGTTTTTAAGCTTTTTTTCAAGCTTTAGATACTTTTCAAAAAGCTCAGATCTTTCATGTCTACGATAATCTTTAAAGGCATTGGATTTCTCAAGACACAACTTTGTGCATTCGTCATCCCAGCCAGGGGTGGCGGGTCTTCTTTTGAGGGATGCACTTGGAACACGTCGTTTCTGAGCTTCTAATGCGCTTTTGTAGATTAGCTCGGTAAAGAAACGATACTCTTCCAGTGGTGGTAGAGGATCGGTAGAATCAATACCAAGAGTTACCGCCGATACAAATTTTTGCCAATCAATGTTCCTCGTGAGGTCAAAAGGAACTTGAATTGACTGATCTGTTTTTAGAAGACCACTTTTGATTGAAATAATAATTGGCAAGTGATCACTACCATGGGGATCATTGATAACCTTCCACAGACAATCTAATGATAGTGAGTTAGAGCACAAAGAAATGTCAAGACGGCTCTCTCGAGCAGGAGGGTTTGCTATACGTGTTGCTTCACCAGTGTTCAAGATAGTCAAGTTGAAATCATCGCACAAATCATAGAAAATACCCGCTCTATTGTCATCGTATGATTCGCCCCAACCAGTACCGTGTGAGTTCATATCGCCCAGTATTAGAACTGGAGATGGAAGGATATTAACTGAACTCCAAAACTGACGGCGGTTTGTGGAAGTCCTTGGAGGGACATATACAGAAGCTATGCAAAGATCTTTGTTCTTCACATTTATTTGGCAAGCGACAATTTCAATGCCTGAAATTATTGGGATTGAGATTTTATAGAAGGAGTAGCACTTTTTGATCCCCAAAAGTACGCCACCATATGAATCATCTCGGTCCAGGCGGATAATGTTAAAATCGTGGAAGTTTAGTTCATCTTCAGAAGAAAGCCAAGTTTCACAGAGTGCAAATATATCACAATCAGAATTGTGAATCAAATACTTGAACGAGTATAATTTAGGTATTAAACTACGACAGTTCCATTGTAATAAAGTGATCATATCTTGATCCTCACTCGACGAATTATAATATTCACCAATGAGGGGCCATGATGCAGTCAATTGCTTGAAGTAGTTTCCGACTATAGGAACAAGCAGGTCAATAAGCCCTCGAAGTGGCGATTCGTCGAGAAAGCCGAGGGCATTCAAAATGTTATCCACAATGTCCTTAAATTTAATCTTTCCTCGCTTGGACGGGAGAGTTTTCTTTGAATTGCGAGTAGACGTGGTGTTTATTTTTGGTAATCTCTTACGATTACCTTTATTAGGTAGCGGCGGGGTGGAAAAGCTGCAGCAAGGATCAGATGGAGCAGCAATTACCGATTTGTTCGGCTTTTTCAATGAATCCCCGCTACCTTCAGATTTTTGCATGCTTTTGAGAGTGGTTTTATTTTTTCCGGCGCACTCCCGGGGAGCTAGTCGGCTTGCTTTTACCAGGGGCGTGTACCTCCGGAGACTCACTCTCATCTGCTATGTCAGAGTCCAGTTCATCGGAAGACAAAATCTCAAAAGTGTTTTCATTTTGAGCGGCTGATGCCAACGAAGCAGAGGTTCCATTTTGCAACTTAACCATTTCTGCAAACGTCAGCTTGGAGCGTTCTTTTATTGAACGCTTCACATTAATGGTACGCTTCTTGTACGCGGGGCAGTCCTGCAAAGCATTAAGAGGTTCTTTGCCACAGTAAGCACATTTAGTTGCTTCCTGTTGGCTAGCACCCTCCATGTGGTCTTGGCTACATTTGCCACAACGGGGCTTGTTGTCACAAAAAGCAGCTGTGTGTCCCAACTTTTTGCAGTTGGTACAATTGTATACCCTTGGTACAAAAAGTCGCACCGGGAAAAAAACATTTTCAATTTCTAAAAACTTTGGGAGAACCGATCCAGCGAAAGACACCTGTAGTGAGCCTGAAGGGGAATAAGTCTTTTGACCATCTACCGTGGTCGCTGAATACAATATCCTGCAACCCAGAACGTCCATGGTAGATGTTGTAGCATTTTGAAGGCGCCCCATACCTTCCATGACGTCATCACACGTTAGGCTCACTGCAGAGACCACGCCGTCTATCTCCACATCTCGAGATGGGATGTAGACGTAATACTCTTCATTATAACCCTCGTCGTCAGCAATGTCATTTGCGACTTTATATGTGAGTGCAGTTATACGCAGTTTGTTCCGATTGACCTGATGAAATTCGGTCCCCGGAAAACGACGCGTCAACGTTCTTTTAATCCCTAAGAAGTTTAGGGCTTTCTCTTTCTGCCGAAAGTAGACAACCCAAGGCGAAGCAGAAAACGCCTGGTAATGACGCTTTCTAACTTTATCATTGGGAGGCTTGACGCCCTCCTGTGCATCATCCATACGAAATTTAAAACTTTCGTTAGCAAGTAATTAATTTTATTTTTACTTTTTTTGATTTACGAACCACCCTATGTGGAATCGTTTACTGGGGGAGAGACAGACGATTCACAAGCAAACAGTCAGAGGAATGGGTATACAAAAAAACAGATACGTGCTACTATTTGCCCTTACCGTTTCTACTGCTTATATTGTTGCTGCTCTGCCACAATAGATGCCGGTCGTACACACCGTCCGTGCGGTGGCTCACTGCTTTCTGCTGGTTATTGTTTCCAGTTGTACACACCGTCCGTGTGTTTTGCCGTATGCCGAATTTCGATATCGTCGAAGCGGGTTTTAAAGGTGGACAGTCCGACCGTAGGCTTCGCCAGGATCGGCTGCTTCCTCCAGAAATGCGCGAGTCACCTGAGGCACAAAAACTTTTTCCGGAAAATAACGTTTCGCGGTGAAAAAAACACTTTCAAAGCTATGCCTTGTGACGGGACAACAGACCCTGATGTTGCTCATTCGCTAGCAGAACGAGGAATGGACTTTCAACATTGATAATGTTTGGAATGAATCATATTCATAAATTTAATGCTTTTTGAATCTCAAATTCAACTTCACTGTAATTTCGCAATTTTTACTCACTTAATTACACAATTTTACTTACTTTCGTGAGTAAAATGTTGTATGGAAAAAAATAGAAAGTGATTAAACATGACTCAGTCTGTGAGTTACTTTTTACGCCTGTGTACCCTCGGTATTGCTAGATAAATTTTGTAAATTTTTCTCTACATAAATATTAATAAAATTTTATATATTCCATATACCACATCAATGTCACCGAGCTTATCTTCAAGTCACCGGACAGCGTTAGTTTAGGTTGCACCATCTCGACGGTGGACCTAACGAATCTGGATCATTAACTCAGTCCAACAAGGTACAAATAGGACAAATAAGTTTTTTATAACATTACTTATCCTTGATTTCATTTTATTCATCCTGTACAGAATAGTACTCTACTGTCAAATTGGCGAATGGAGCTCCAACTGATGTCGCAGTCGTCCAACTTCATCCAGAGTTCCAGAGTCCACTAGTCTCCCGGATCATAGGCGCCTGAAATCGATTTTCAATGGCATCGGATATCGATTTTCACAAGATAACAAACTGATTAAAAAAAATTCCCATATTGATTGATATTTGACAGCAATTCCCAGTTTTTCTGAAACCTGAAGCGACCTCTTCTTGGATCTTGGAATTCAAACTGACGTCGGATACCTATTTCCAATCTATAGACATAACCCGATCCCAAAAATACTCATTTTATAAATAATTGATAGTATTCCCAATTTTTCTTAAACCAGAAGCCGGCATCTTTGATTTCAAAATCTCATCGGATATTGATTAGCGGCCTCTAGTCATTACCCCGATTCTAAAAATACCCATATTTATGGACATTTGACAATATTTCCCACTTTTTCTGAAACAGGAATCCTACACCTTGGATTTCAAAATAGCGTCGGATATCGATTTCCTATCTGTACACGTCACCCCGATTCCCAAAATACCCATATAGATGGGTATATGACAATATATCCCACTTTTTCAGAAACAGGAAGAGGCCATATTTGATTTAAAAATGGCGTCGGATATCGATTTCTAGTTGATTGTAGATTGTAGTAGAGTTGGAAACTTGATCATGTAAACACTGCGCATCATTGTCTGATAGTTCGTTAAAAAATGCTACAACAATCGTCAAGCTCGCTGTAACGTCACCTAGTGCCTCGTCATCCACGAATTGGCGCCTATGTCAGTAGTCTAATAACTCTTAGCGCGCTGATGGCATGGTTCCAATGCCGCATAGAGAGTTGCTACAATGATATTAGGTTAGCTAAGGTCAGTTAACTGACTGGTGGGGAACGGGAGCTTTAGCAATTACTATTATGTATGCATTTCTAAAATGTTATCTAACAACTATGGTGTGAACTGTTCACAAAATCATGTTTGTAATTCTAATGTGTTTTATGGTTGAAAGCATTTGAAAAAAGTTAGATTCTAAAGTGGTTCTAGGAGCTAGATTTGAGTTCCATTGAACCAGTCGTTGAATTCTCATGTAATTCGATGTGTCGCATGATGGGTTTGACCCCAATCAGATGTTTGCCTCTTCCCCCGGGACACCCGGAATATGTCCGGATGTGGCCAAAATGGTTCTAGGAACTAGATTTGAGTTCCATTGAACCAGAAATTTAATTCTATTTGAGTTCCATTGAATTAGTCTTTGAATTCTCATGTAATTTGATGTGTCGCATGATGGATTTGATCCTAACCAGATTTTGGCCTCTTCCCCCGGGACACCCGGAATATGTTCGGATGTAGCCAAAGTGGTTCTTGGAACTAGATTTGAGTTCCATTGAACCAGAAATTGAATTCTCATGTAATTTAATGTGTCTCATGATGGGTTTGACCCTGCATCCCCCGGGACGCCCGGAATGTGTCTCGATGTGGCCAAAGTGGTTCTTGGAACTAGATTTGAGTTCCATTTAATTAGTAATTAAATTCTCATGTAATTTGTTTTGTCACATGATGCGGTTCACTTAGCACGTAAGATATTATTGTTAGGTTAAGTTCTATATAAAATAAAAACATTTATGTTAGTTATAAGATTAAGATAAATAAAGATTATTGATGAAGTCATGTTCATGCTTCAACTGTTTTTATTTTTATTAATTTAAAACCCATTCAAAAAGAAAATGGTGGTGAACAACCGGGAGCGCGCCGGGGCGCCTGGAGGCGGACAAAATGGCCGAAACGATCAGTTTTTTGACAGGTATCGTTTTCGCTTCAGGCGCCCAAATGTTGCAAATATGGTCGCCCCCAACGCGCCGGCGACCAAAATTGGACCAAACGGCGCCGCGAGGTTCGAGTCGCCCAAGTCCGCCCCGTCCACCGAGCGGTCCGGGGGCGACCATATTTGCAACATTTGGGCGCCTGAAGTGAAAACGATACCTGTCAAAAAACTGATCGTTTCGGCCATTTTGTCCGCCCCAGGCGCCCTGGCGCACTCACGGTTGTTCACCACCATTTTCTTTTTTAATGGGTTTTAAATTAATAAAAATAAAAACAGTTGAAGCATGAACATGACTTCATAAATAATCTTTATTTATCTTATTCTTATAGCTAACATATGTTTTTTTTTATTAAATAGATCTTAACCTAACTATAATATCTTACAAACTAAGTCAACCCCATCATGTAACACATCAAAATACACAGGAATTCAAAGACTAGTTCAATGGAACTCAAATCTAGTTCCAAGAACCACTTTGGCTACGTCCGGATACATTCCGGGTGTCCAGGGAAAGAAGCCAACATCTGATTAGGGTCAAACCCATCATGCGACACATCAAATTACATGAGAATTCATTTTCATGTTCAATGGAACTCAAATCTAGTTCCAAGAACCACTTTGGCCACATCCGGACATATTCCGGGTGTCCCGGCGGAAGAGGCCAACATCTGATTAGGGTCAAACCCATCATGCGACACATAAAAATACATGAGAATTCAATTTCTGGTTCAATAGAACTCAAATCTAGTTCCAAGAACCACTTTGGCCACATACGGACATATTCCGGGTGTCCCGGCGGAAGAGGCCAACATCTGATTAGTATCAAACCCATCATGCGACACATAAAAATACATGAGAATTCAATTTCTGGTTTAATAGAACTCAAATCTAGTTCCAAGAACCACTTTGGCCACATCCGAACATATTCCGGGTGTCCCGGGGGAAGAGGCCAACCTCTGAGTAGGGTCAAACCCATCATGCGACACATCAAATTACATGAAAATTCAACAATTGGTTCAATGGAACTCAAATCTAGTTCCAAGAACCACTTTGGCCACATCCGGACACATTCCGGGTGTCCCGGGGGAAGAGGCCAACATCTGATTATGGTCAAACCCATCATGCGACACATCAAAATACATCATAATTCAATTTCTGGTTCAATGGAACTCAAATCTAGTTCCAAGAACCACTTTGGCCACATCCGGACATATTCCGGGTGTCCCGGCGGAAGAGGCCAACATCTGATTAGGGTCAAACCCATCATGCGACACATCAAATTACATCAGAATTCAATTTCTGGTTCAATGGAACTCAAATTTAGTTCCAAGAACCACTTTGGCCACATCCGGACATATTCCGGGTGTCCCGGGGAAAGAGGCCAACCTCTGAGTAGGGTCAAACCCATCATGCGACACATCAAATTACATGAGAATTCAACAATTGGTTCAATGGAACTCAAATCTAGTTCCAAGAACCACTTTGGCCACATCCGGACACATTCCGGGTGTCCCGGGGGAAGAGGCCAACATCTGATTATGGTCAAACCCATCATGCGACACATCAAAATACATCATAATTCAATTTCTGGTTCAATGGAACTCAAATCTAGTTCCAAGAACCACTTTGGCCACATCCGGACATATTCCGGGTGTCCCGGCGGAAGAGGCCAACATCTGATTAGGGTCAAACTCATCATGCGACACATCAAATTACATGAGAATTCAATTTCTGGTTCAATGAAACTCAAATTTAGTTCCAAGAACCACTTTGGCCACATACGGACATATTCCGGGTGTCCCGGGGGAAGAGGCCAACATCTGATTAGGGTCAAACCCATCATGCGACACATTAAATTACATGAGAATTCAATTTCTGGTTCAATGGAACTCAAATCTAGTTCCAAGAACCACTTTGGCCACATCCGGACATATTCCGGGTGTCCCGGTGGAACCCGAATAAAAATTTACATTAGCCTAACGTTTGATGTTTACATCAGCATCGAAATAAAATATATTCCTGGCATCAAACATTAGAAAACATTGCTATTTAGATGTAACGTGAAATAAAATTTTGCTATTCAAATGTTGTTCTGACGTCGAGAATTTTAATCGAATTTTTATTTTTTAGATGATTTTAGACGTACAAAACGTTAAAATTTAACGTTCTTCGGGTGTTTTCAAATGTAGATGCTTCCTGATGTTGTCAAATGTACAAGACATTGAAACAAAATGATTTTCGGGTGTTTTCAATTGTACTAAGAACTTATTGTTTTCGGATGTTTTCAAATGTGCAAAACATTAGAATCTAACTTTTTCAAATGCTTTCAACCATACAACACATAAGAATTACAAACATGATTTTGTAAACAGTACACAACATTGTTGTTAGATAACGTTATAGAAATGCATACATAATAGTCATTGCTAAAGCTCCCGTTCCCCACCAGTCAGTTAACTGACCTTAGCTAACCTAATATCATTGTAGCAACTCTCTATGCGGCATTGGAACCATGCCACCAGCGCGCTAAGAGTTATTAGACTACTGACATATGCGCCAATTCGTGGATGACAAGGCACTAGGTGACGTTACAGCGAGCTTGACGATTGTTGTATCATTTTTTAACGAACTATCAGACAATGATGCTTAGTGTTTACATGATCAAGTTTCCAACTCTACTACATTCTACAATCTACAATCAACTGGAAATCGATACCCGATGCCATTTTTTAATTCAAATATGGGATATATTGTCATATATCATTGATACCATTGACATCGATATGGGTATTTTTTGAATCGGGGTGACGTGTAGATATAGGAAATCGATATCCAAAGCTATTTAGAAATCCAAGGTGGAGGATTCCTGTTGCAGAAAAAGTGTCAAATATCCATAAATATGGGTATTTTTAGAATCGGGGTAGGCCGCTTATAAATATCCGATAAGATTTTGAAATTAAATATGGCGGCTTCTGGTTTAAGAAAAATTGGGAATACTGTCAATTATCTATAAAATGGGAATTTTTGGGATCGGGTGACGTCTAGAGATTGGAAATATGCATCCGACGCCATTTTGAATTCCGAGATCCAAGAAGAGGTGGCTTCAGGTTTCAGAAAAAATGGGAATTACTGTCAAATATCAATCAATATGGGATTTTTTTGAAGGTTTTTGGAGGTTGTCGTCTAGAGAAAATCGATCTCGGATGCCATTTTTAAATCAAATGTGGCGGCTTCCAGTTTCACAAAAAGTGAAAAATAATTTCAAAAGTCTATAAATGTGGGTATTTTTGGAATTTGGGTCACGAATAGAGGCCAAAAATCAATTTTAACATAACTTTAACCTAACATTTACTTCTCAACAAACAATTGCCTATTGAAGAAACGACTTCTTGACGATTTTATATCACTTCATGCTTAATAATACTTGTACCACAGACAAACAGACATAACACATTGAATATTTCTTGCTGTAAAACATCGTCGCTAAAACATTACCGTCATCTGTTGAGTACAATGTGGTGCGCACTACGCTGAACAGATGGCGGTAGTGTGTAAACGTTAAACGCAAGGGAATCGACTGTGCGCGCCACAGGAGGCGGTAATACTAACTACGATACTTTTAAATTGTCCGTTAAATGCTTGTTCGATGAACAAATTGCTAGAGTTATGTCTGTTTGTCTGTGCTTGTACTATTTTAAATAACAACTTCTGTTCAGGCTTTGTTCACACAAATCTGGAGAATTTATTCAACTATAACATCGAAGTATTTGGTGTTGAATAAGGTATGTCGAGAAGCTTTTCTTCGACTTACAAAAATTGTAACAGAGCTTATTCGATCATTTTTTTTATTATTCAGCGTTAATTAGACATCATTACTTCCTTAAACAGCGATGATATAAAGGTGTATATAGACGCTTGATTATTATGTGAAATAATGTTTCATTAGACACTATTCTACATTTATTAAACGATTATTAAATAACGGGATAATTTAACTTAAACTTAACTTAAACTTAAACTTAACTTAAACTTTAATTAAACTTAACTTAACTTCAACTAAACTTTAACTTAACTTTAAATAAACTTTAACATAACCTTAACTTTACTTTGACATAATTTTAACATAACTTAAATTTTAACAAAACTTTAACCTAACATTAACTTAACTTTAACTTAACTTTAAATAAACTTTAACATAACCTTAACTTTACTTTGACTTAATTTTAACATAACTTAAATTTTAACAAAACTTTAACTTAACATTAACTTAACTTTAACTTAACTTTAAATTTTAACTTAAATTAAACATAACTTTAACATTAACATAACTTAAACTTAAACCGAACATTAACTTAACATATCTTTAACTTAACTTTAACTTAACGTAATTTTAACTTACATTTAACATAACTTTATCCTTAAATTAACTGAACTTTAACTTAACTTTAGCATTAACTTTAACTTTAACATAACTTTAACTTTAACATAACGTTAACTTAACTTAACTTAAATTTAACTTTAACTTAATTTTAACTGAATTTTAACTTAACTTTAACTTAACTTTAACTTAACTTTAACTTAACTTTAACTTAACTTTAACTTAACTTTAACTTAACTTTAACTTAACATTAACTTAACTTTAACTTAACTTTAACTTAACTTTAACTTAACTTTAACTTAACTTTAACTTAACTTTAACTTAACTTTAACTTAACTTTAACTTAACTTTAACTTAACTTTAACTTAACTTTAACTTAACTTTAACTTAACTTTAACTTAACTTTAACTTAACTTTAACTTAACTTTAACTTAACTTTAACTTAACTTTAACTTAACTTTAACTTAACTTTAACTTAACTTTAACTTAACTTTAACTTAACTTTAACTTAACTTTAACTTAACTTTAACTTAACTTTAACTTAACTTTAACTTAACTTTAACTTAACTTTAACTTAACTTTAACTTAACTTTAACTTAACTTTAACTTAACTTTAACTTAACTTTAACTTAACTTTAACTTAACTTTAACTTAACTTTAACTTAACTTTAACTTAACTTTAACTTAACTTTAACTTAACTTTAACTTAACTTTAACTTAACTTTAACTTAACTTTAACTTAACTTTAACTTAACTTTAACTTAACTTTAACTTAACTTTAACTTAACTTTAACTTAACTTTAACTTAACTTTAACTTAACTTTAACTTAACTTTAACTTAACTTTAACTTAACTTTAACTTAACTTTAACTTAACTTTAACTTAACTTTAACTTAACTTTAACTTAACTTTAACTTAACTTTAACTTAACTTTAACTTAACTTTAACTTAACTTTAACTTAACTTTAACTTAACTTTAACTTAACTTTAACTTAACTTTAACTTAACTTTAACTTAACTTTAACTTAACTTTAACTTAACTTTAACTTAACTTTAACTTAACTTTAACTTAACTTTAACTTAACTTTAACTTAACTTTAACTTAACTTTAACTTAACTTTAACTTAACTTTAACTTAACTTTAACTTAACTTTAACTTAACTTTAACTTAACTTTAACTTAACTTTAACTTAACTTTAACTTAACTTTAACTTAACTTTAACTTAACTTTAACTTAACTTTAACTTAACTTTAACTAAACTTTAACTTAACTTCAACTTAACTTTAACTTAACTTTAACTTAACTTTAACTTAACTTTAACTTAACTTTAACTTAAGTTAACTTTAACTTAACTTAACTTTAACTTAACTTTAACTTAACTTTAACTTAACTTTAACTTAACTTTAACTTAACTTTAACTTAAATTTAACTTAACTTTAACTTAACTTTAACTTAACTTTAACTTAACTTTAACTTAACTTTAACTTAACTTTAACTTAACTTTAACTCAACTTTAACTTAATTTTAACTTAACTTAAACTTAACTTAAACTTAACTTTAACTTAACTTTAACATAACTTTAACTTAACTTTAACTTAACTTTAACTTAACTTTAACTTAACTTTAACTTAACTTTAACTTAACTTTAACTTAACTTTAACTTAACTTTAACTTAACTTTAACTTAACTTTAACTTAACTTTAACTTAACTTTAACTTAACTTTAACTTAACTTTAACTTAACTTTAACTTAACTTTAACTTAACTTTAACTTAACTTTAACTTAACTTTAACTCAACTTTAACTTAACTTTAACTTATATTTTGGAATCTTCACAAGACCAAAGAATTTCAAAGAAATTCAATGGTTTTCCGGATAGTTCCATTTGTTTCAGGAGAATTGAGATAACTTTAGGGAAGCTCTGAGTACATCAGGACATATTAATTCAAGGAAATTTCTGAATCTTTAAATTAGTTTAGAGAAAATCAGAGAATTTTCGAAAACTTCAGTTAAAATTGTGAGAACCTTCATTTTAAGGGAAGTTCTGTGTTTTTTATCGGCAGTTTACAGAACTTTAATAAAATTAAAAAAAATCGGGAAGATCAAAGAACTTTAATGCTGATGTTCATTAATTTAAAAAAAGTATGCGCTAAAGATGTTCAAGGGACTTTTAAAGTAGATAAGAGATTTTCCGGTAGTTTCAAAATAATCAGGGAAGATCCGAGTACTTCAAGGATGATCAGAGAACCTCAAAACATCCCCATTAACTTTAGGAAAATTTCAAGAACTTTCAAGGAGTTCCGAAGAATTATGGGATATTCCGAAGTGCAATTCAGGAATGTTCCGAAAACTTCAGGAACATTGTGGGATTTTCATAGATGTTTTATGAATATCAGGAAAATTGCTGGATCAATAGAGCATATGAGTAACTACAGGGAATATTGTGCTAACATCCCCAAGAAATCTAAATCTTCCAATTTTCCCAACTTCTTCTTGAAGTATCTTTCGACTGTTCTGTAAGCCCTCTGGCGTCTGACTTTTTCCAGAAGTTTCTTCCAATCTACTTAACGAAGTTTCTCCCAGTGTCTCCTGGAAGTTTCTTCCGTCTTCTCCAAGAAGTTCAATTAAAGTTCAACCGGATGCATATATCGAGTTCTCCCAAAAGTTTATTTTGTCTTCCTATGAAAGTTTCTTCATAAGTCACTCTCCGTAGGTTTTTTCCGACTTGTTGGAAGGTTTTTCCAAGCTTCTCCTAACTTCCCCAGGAAATGGGTCCTCCGGGATTGGATTCCAATTTCCAAACTTTTCGGACTTCTGAATTTTTTTCCGAAAGTTACTAAAATATGTTTGCCAGAAGATTCTCAATGTTTGTCTTGCAAGATCCCGGATGTTTTTTAGACATTTTTTAGAACTTCCTTCAAACTTTCTCCACAAGATCTTCTTTATTCATCCTCTGGAAGATTAGTCGGTACCATTAAGAGACTTATTAAAATATTTCCCAGAGATTTTTTCCAACTTACATAGAACGTACATCTCTTGATTTTAGTCCAAAAAAATTGAAAAAAATTAAAATTAATTAAATCAGTGAATACCGATAAATACCGATTTTTTAATCATTTGATACCGATAATCATGAAAACAATCTGGCAACGCTGCAACCCACTCGCAAGTCGGGTGAAATGGTGACGTCATTTGACATTTGGCGCTTGAAAAATGATTGTTCGCCATTCGGGGTCCGGACGAATGGCGGACCGCACCGCTAGAGTAATTTAATGCGCTGGGCTACCAAATGGCGCTCCGGGATCTGGACGAAAGGCGGACCGCTAGAGTAATTTCATTGGTAGCCCAAATGGCGGAAGAAACTTGTCATTTTTTTGCGATTTTTTTGCGATGACTGATTACGTGGGCAGCTATTTTTTTTTATCTCGTGCGTGATTTTTTTTTTTATCCGGCCGCGAAATTGGCTTCCGATGGTTATCTCGGGAGTTTATCGGCACGATTAACGGAAGAAACAAGCCGGCAAATGGAATAAGAATAGGTAAATGGTAAATATACGGCATGCAAAAAATAAGCAATGTTGATTATTTTTGTTGACATGTTTTTCAGCCAGATCCAGTACAATTCCAGATTAACGGAGGTGGAGCTGGAATTAACTAGCTCTCGATGGAAAGCTGAATGAAGGTAAATATTATACTTTTTGTGAACATGAAGTGTTTTTTAAGTGATCACTGTGAAATAACTTTCCGAAATGTTTGTTTTAGAGGACACCCGGCAGGATTTCAGCACTTCTACATACATACGTGTTGGAAATAGGGAATCCGAAGCCGGATCTCGGATCTCAATAAGGACAATGAAGCTTGATCCGAACATAATTACTGTTCCATCCATTATTTATGGTGATTTGAATGAACTGAGTAAGTAAGTTTCTTTTTGCGAGGAGGGGAGAGCAAATGGGAATCCCAAGTCCCCGGATAGGAAGTTCTTGGAAGTTCTTGGAAGTTCTTCGGAACTTGGAAATTCTTGGGAAGTTCTTGGGAACTTCTTGGAAGTTCTTGGTATCTTCTTGGAAGTTCTTGGGATCTTTTAGGAAGTTCTTGGGATCTTCTTGGAAGTTCTTGGGATCTTCTTGGAAGTTCTTGGGATCTTCATGGAAGTTCTTGGGATATTCTTGGAAGTTCTTGGGAAGCTATTGGGATTTTCTTGTAAGTTCTTGGGATCTTCTTGGAAGTTTTTGGGAACTTCTTGGAAGTTCTTGGGATCATCTTGGAAGTTTTTAGGATCTTCTTGGGAAGTTCTTGGGACCTTCTTGGAAGTTCTTGGGATCTTCTTGAAAGTTCTTGGAAGTACTTGGGATCTTCTTGGAAGTTCTTGGGATCTTCTCGGAAGTTCTTGGGATTTTCTTGGAAGTTCTTGGGATCTTCTTGAAAGTTCTTGGGAAGTACTTGGGATCTTCTTGGAAGTTCTTGGGAAGTTCTTGGGATCTTCTTGGAAATTCTTGGGATCTTCTTGGAAGTTCTTGGGATTTTCTTGGAATTGCTTGGGATCTTCTTGGAAGTTCTTGGGATCTTCTTGGAAGTTCTTGGGATCTTCTTGGAAGTTCTTGGGAACTTCTTGAAAGTTCTTGGGAACTTCTTGAAAGTTCTTGGGAACTTCTTGAAAGTTCTTGGGATCATCTTGGAAGTTTTTAGGATCTTCTTGGGAAGTTCTTGGGACCTTCTTGGAAGTTCTTGGGATCTCCTTGGAAATTCTTGGGATCTCCTTGGAAGTTCTTGGGATCTCCTTGGAAGTTCTTGGGATCAACTTGGAAGTTCTTAGGATCTTCTTGGAACTTCTTGGGATCTTCTTGGAAGTTCTTGGGATCTTCTTGGAAGTTCTTGGGATCTTCTTGGAAGTTCTTGGGAACTTCTTGGAAGTTCTTGGGAACTTCTTGACAGTTCTTGGGAACTTCTTGGCAGTTCTTGGGAACTTCTTGGCAGTTCTTGGGAAGTTCTTGGGATCTTCTTGGAAGTTCTTGGGATCTTCTTGGAAGTTCTTGGGATTTTCTTGGAAGTTCTTGGGATCTTCTTGGAAGTTCTTGGGATCTTCTTGGAAGTTCTTAGGATCTTCTTGGGATCTTCTTGGGTAGTTCTTGGGATCTTCTTGGAAATTCTTGGGATCTTCGTGGAAGTTCTTGGGAACTTCTTGGAAGTTCTTTGGATCTTCTTGGAAGTTCTTGCGATCTTCTTGGAAGTTCTTGCGATCTTCTTGGAAGTTCTTGGGATCTTCTTGGAAATTCTTGGGATCTTCTTGGAAGTTCTTGGGATCTTCTTGGAAGTTCTTGGGAACTTCTTGGAAGTTCTTGGGAACTTCTTGACAGTTCTTGGGAACTTCTTGGCAGTTCTTGGGAACTTCTTGGCAGTTCTTGGGATGTACTGAAGTCTTAGGTGTTAACGATAATTTCTGAGCAGATTGGGGACGACACTGGCGTATTGGTTAACATCCATACCTCTCACGCCAAAGTCACGAGTTCAAATCTCACCCGGACAAGTTACGAATGACCCAAGAGTGTTAAAGTGACTATAACAAAAAAAATCTTTTTAGATTTTTTCGAAGAACTTTAAACTCGCGGACAGTCTATTGAGTTTGCTCTTAGTTACCTTTGAATTCATTTGTCATGATCCTTAAAATGGAATTATTCTCAGAACTGAATTTCTCCTTCCCTTGGAATTCAACTTACAGGTTATAAATCGTCCTCATAAATAAATGTAGTTCTTTTAACATATTCCTTATACATAGCATAGCATACACACTTAAAAATAACCAATTTTACACGTGACGGAATCCATTGTTGACATAAAAGAACAGCGTAAATTTTTCGCGTTGGTTTGAGCGCTTCCGTAAGCCGCCATGCATTTAAAATGCGGTGAATTTTCCGACGCGAATTTTTCGCCAGTTTGAGGGGACCTTTAAAATACTGTCCGGACGTAAACGAGAATATGAGTGATAGTATGGTCACCGACGAACCGACGTGACAGCTCATACAAGCTACATCCAAATTCTTGCCCAAGGCATAAACACTACCGCCATCTACTCATCTGATCGCGTCGAATCATGAGCAAGGACACGAACACACGTAGAATTTTTATTGCCTTGGTTTGTGTCTCACGTCATTTGAAAGTTCTGATCGCCCGTTTGGCAGATGAAATAGCTCGTTTGACAAATCGAATTGTGGACAAACGAAATGCTCCTGTGGCATATCGGTTCGTCGGTGGTATGGTCACATGGTTTCGTACATCCAATTATGTTCTTTTTTTTTTATCTAGTTCGTTTATTTGTAAGGCTCAATCGCGTTAGCTTTACGGAGCCGATAATTCATTGTTCTTTGTTTGTAACAAAATTCACTTAATTCTATGTCTAGTAGGAGTTGGGCCGGATACTCGCGGCTTACTCGAGGTTAGAGGGGTACATTGTCGAAGGATAGGAAAAGGGGAGGAGCTTGTGAGTAGGGTATCGTTGCCTCATCAGAGTGTTGTCGCCAGTATGAATGGTAGTGCGGTTCTAGATTCGTCTGGAGTTCGACCGGCACAAATGGAACTCGAGATGGTTCTACAGAGTGAGGGGCACACTTAATTGAAATGATGATAGGCAAATGATCACTACCATGGGGATCATTGATAACCTTCCACAGACAATCCAATGATAGCGATCTTGAACACAAAGATAGGTCGAGTCGGCTTTCTCGAGCCGGAGGTTTTGCTATACAGTCAAGATTCCTATAGTACGGTTAATAGGGACCGCACTATAGGAACCGGCATTAACGAATACACGTAGCATATGGGATTAGAGCTAATTGGGCACAAACTCTTATTGTAGGGTAATTTGAAGAGATAACTTCCTGGTGTCTTGTGAAAAGTTATTAATCAGAATATTTGCCACCTTTTGGGAACATTTAGCATCCGGAACGTCAAGAGCCTGATCCTCCGGAAGACCCGGAACATCCGTAAAAGTGGTCAATTCATGAAACTAATCCTAGAGCTCCGCGGTTTTTTCGAAACCGCTCATAAACGTCTTATCAGAATGAATTCGGAGTTGTGACCTGAATATGAACCCAGAGGACCACGGGATGGTCCACCGGAAGATCCGGAACATCCGTAAAAGTGGTCAATTCATGAATCTGATCCTAGAGCTCCGCGGTTTTTTCAAAACCACTCCTAGACAACTTATCAGAATGAATTTGAAATTGTGAGTGGAATATGGACACTGGAGACCACAGGATGGTCCACCGGAAGATCCGGAACATCCGTAAAAGTGGTCAATTCATGAATCTGATCCTAGAGCTCAGCGGATTTTTCGAAACCACTCCTAGACATCTTATCAGAATGAATTCGAAATTGTGACTGGAATATGGATACTGGAGACCATGGTATGGTCCACCGGAAGATCCGGAACATCCGTAAAAGTGGTCAATTCATGAATCTGGTCCTAGAGCTCAGCGGATTTTTCGAAATCACTCTTAGACATGTTATCAGAATGAATTTGAAATTGTGAGTGGAATATGGACACTGGAGACCACGGGATGGTCCACCGGAAGATCCGGAACATCCGTAAAAGTGGTCAATTCATGAATCTGATCCTAGAGCTCAGCGGATTTTTCGAAACCACTCCTAGACATCTTATCAGAATGAATTCGAAATTGTGACTGGAATATGGATACTGGAGACCACGGTATGGTCCACCGGAAGATCCGGAACATCCGTAAAAGTAGTCAATTCATGAATCTGGTCCTAGAGCTCAGCAGGTTTTTCGAAATCACTCCTAGACGTCTTATCAGAATGAATTCGAAATTGTGAGTGGAATATGGACCCAGGGGACCCGGGATAGTCCACCGGAAGATCTGGAACATCCGTAAAAGTGGTCAATTCATGAATCTGATCCTAGAGCTCAGCGGATTTTTCGAAATCACTCTTAGACATGTTATCAGAATGAATTTGAAATTGTGAGTGGAATATGGACACTCGATACCACGGGATGGTCCACCGGAAGATCCGGAACATCCGTTAAAGTGGTTAATTCATGAATCTGATCCTAGAGCTCAGCAGATTTTTCGAAACTGCACTATAGGAATCCAGGGGTAACCGTACTAAAGGGTGATACGGTCAAAATTTGGTCAAGGGAAAACGCGTGTAAATCGGTGAAATCGTTTATTTAAAAAATCAAATTAAATTTCTTTTTCAAGTTCAATTAGTATAAAATTCAGGAAAAATATTCAGTTAGGCTTCCGCTTTTCCAAATCCGAATTGCTGGGCCTTACGCTTGACCCCTGCCATCAGATTTTGTACAGCCACCTTGTCCACCTTCTTCGCCGCAGAAAGCCAGTTTGCCTTGAACTGCTGCTCGCCCTTAGCAGTTTTTTTGGTCTTCTTTAGGTTCCGCTTGACAATAGCCCAGTATTTCTCAATTGGGCGGAGCTCTGGCGTGTTGGGAGGGTTCTTGTCCTTGGGAACCACCTGCACGTTGTTGGCGGCGTACCACTCCATGGCCTTTTTACCGTAATGGCAAGATGCCAAATCCGGCCAAAACAGTACGGAACAACCGTGTTTCTTCAGGAAAGGCAGCAGACGTTTATTCAAACACTCTTTCACGTAAATTTCTTGGTTGACAGTCCCGGAAGCTATGAAAATGCTGCTTTTCAAGCCACAGGTACAGATGGCTTGCCAAACCAGATATTTCTTTGCGAACTTTGACAGTTTCATGTGCTTGAAAACATCTGCTACCTTTCCCCTTCCTTTTGCCGTATAAAACTCCTGTCCCGGAAGCTGCTTGTAGTCGGCTTTGACGTAGGTTTCGTCGTCCATTACCACGCAGTCAAACTTCGTCAGCATCGTCGTGTATAGCATCCGGGATCGCGCTTTGGCCGTCGTATTTTGTTTATCATCGCGATTTAGAGTCACTACCTTCTTGTAAGTCGATAGTCCGGCTCGTTTTTTGGCTCGATGCACGGTTGTAGACGATACACCCAGCTTATTTGCGGCATCTCGGAGAGAGAGGTTAGGGTTTCGCTTGAAACTACCGGCAACTCTCTTTGTCGTCTCAGCGGCTTCCGGTTTTCGATTTCCCCCCGATCCAGACTTCCTGGCTGTCGACAAACGTTCCCCAAACACTTTAATTACATTTGTAACGGTTGATTTGGCAACTTTTAGCGATTTTGCCAACTTTGCGTGCGAGTAGCTCGGATTTTCGCGATGCGCGAGCAAAATTTTGATACGCTGCTCTTCTGCTTGGACGGCATTTTGACAACTGAAGAGTGAATTCCAAAATCAAAATAGGAGCAACATTCTACACACACACACCTTCAAAATGAGGGGTGTTCAGGTTTTTTAAATGCAAAATTGAAAGAAATACGTCAAGTTGATATTAACCAAATTTTGACCGTATAACCCTTTATAGGAATCTGGCAAGAACGAATCCGTACTATAGGAATCTTGACTGTACGTGTCGCTTCACCAGTGTTTAAAATAGTTAAGTTGAAATCGTCGCATAAATCGTAAAAAATAGCCGCTCTATTGTCGTCATATAGATCGCCCCACCCAGTACCATGGGAGTTCATATCACCCAGAATTAATACTGGAGATGGAAGAATCGGAACAAGATTCCAGAGTTGACTACGGCTAATGGAAGTTCTTGGTGGAACATAAACTGAAGCTATGCAAAGGTCTTTGTTCTTCACATTTATTTGGCAAGCGACGATTTCGACGCCTGATAGAGCAGGAAGGGAAATTTTGTAGAAAGGGTAGCACTTTTTGATCCCTAAAAGTACTCCTCCATAACAATCGTTTCTATCCAGGCGTATAATGTTAAAATCGTGGAAGTTGAGTTCTTTATCGGAAGAAAGCCATGTTTCACAGAGAGCAAATATATCACAATCAGAATTCTGAAGTAAAAATTTGAACGAGTCTAGTTTAGGCACTAGACTACGGCAGTTCCACTGTAGCACAGTGATCATATCTTCAACCTCGTTCGACGAATTATCCATCGAAAGATATGATTGATGCAAGGAGGGGCCATGAAACAGTCAATTGCTTAAGATATGATTCTAGTGTTGGAAGCAAGGCAGAAACTAAGCTTCTAATAGGGTCTTGTATGTTGAACATATTTAATATGAATTCCACAATGTCCGAAAAAGCTAGCAAACCTCGTTCGGACTTGGATTTCTTTTGAGAAGTTTGAGGAGCAGCTTTTTTGTTTTTCTTATCTTTGTTGGGTAATGGCGGAAAATCCTTACTGCAACCAGGAAGTGGAGCAGTAGGAGCCTTCGATTTAATTTTTTCATCCACATTACCCTGGGAGTTTTGCAATCCTCTGGGAGTGACTTTAGTTTTCTTACAGCGCACTTTCGGGGAGGAGCATTTTCGTTTTGAGGATCCGTTCGTTTTCAAAGGTGCGTGTACCCTCATCGGATGAGTCAGAGTCCGATTCTTCAGCTGACAAAATCGCAAATTGATTTTCATCTTGGACGGCTGATGCAGCCTTCACCATTTGTGCATATGACTGCTTGGAGCGTCCAGAGATTGAACGCTGCACTTTATCGGAGTGCTGTTTGTACATCGGGCACTCCTGCAAGGGGTAAGGATTCTCGCCACAATAAGCGCATTTTACTGATTCTTTGTGGCAAGAATCCTCTTTGTGGTTTTCACCACATTTGCCACAACGAGTTTTGTTGCCGCAATGGCTGGCCGAGTGTCCCAGCCTTTTGCAGTTGGTACAATTATATACCCTCTGTACAAACAATCGCACCCGTAAAAAAGCACCATCAACTTTAACAAAGTTTGGGAGAACTGAACCAGCGAAAGTCACCCGAAACGAGACTGAATGCTGATAAACTTTTTTGCCATCTTGCAAAGATACTGAATGCAGTTGCCTGACATCCAGTATCTGTACCTGCTGACCGATTTTCGAGTTTTTGAAGCAACCCGATGCTCGTTTCAAGTCCTCGACACTCAGACTCGCGTCGGAGACCACACCTTCTATCTCCACATCTCGAGAAGGGATGTAGATGTTATACTCAACACTAAACAGCTCGTGTTCAGCAATTGTATTTGCCACATCATAAGTCGGTGCTTCTACACGCAGTTTGTTGAATCTCTCCTTATGTACCAAGATTCCCGGATACTTACGCAGCAAGTCTCTCGAAATGTCGAGAGTTTTCAAAGGTTTATTTTTAGGCCGAAAAAAGACAACCCATGGTCCTTTCGAAGACGGTTGATAGTATCTAGTTCGTGCAACGTAGGTATCCGAAGACGCCATAAGTGTTGCGCAAAAGCGGTGCACAACCGCTTAAAAAGGAAAAAAAAAAACTTAAAAAAAACCTTCTCCAATTAATCTACTTAACTACTAGTTGTTAATATTTTGTTGCCCAGTGTATGAACAACCAAACAAAACAATAAAAAAAGATTATAAAAAAAAAACAAAAAAAAACTTTTTATTAGTTGCAAGAAGTTGCACCACTATAGCCCTCACAACCCTATCAGGGGAGAGGGCAAAGCCACGCGCAAAATTGAATAACAAAAGCGTGGCAATGGGCTAGAGAAGACTATAGTATACTTAAGGTGTTTCCTCGTAGAGTCCGTTTTTCCATCACACCTCGCAAGTTTAAGAGCACACATCTCAAGATCTACGAGGTGTATACATCTGAAAATTTCAGACATTCCTTGCTTCTACGCAGCAAACAACAAGTAGTAGTTTTAGCTACATACATTCACAGAAACCTTATTATTTTCACATGTAAAGTTGCGAAGTGTAACACGAAAAAGGACGCTACAGGGAATCTCCTTAACACCGGCCGGTGCCGGCTGTGTGAGCTGGTGCAGCCACTCCGTTTGCTCCTTTGTTTTTGTTGCTTGCTGCTTTGGAGTGGTGATGAAATGATGACGGTGAGATGATAGTCCACCTATAGCGTCGCTAAAGGTGGCTACTTCCTCTGCTGTGCACTGAACTTCGTCCACGGTAGGAAAAACGCGCGATATAAAAAACCACTATGGTGGGAAAAAAAAACTCCACCGGCTACGAAACCAATGCCCGCAACGGAGACACGAACAAACTACGTCCGGCTACTTCAAGCTATCGGCGAGGAATCAATTATGTTCTTATCAGGCATTGTAATAGTCACACAGCCAAGAACCGAGCGAAAAAAGAACAACACAAAATTCACTATAAGATTGGTTATACAAATGATGGAACTCGAACGAGTAACAACAAAGGGTTCCAATGCCTATCAGAATTAATTCTTTCTGGTACATGGTGAGCAGATTAACCGAAAATGGTCCGGTGCACCTAGCTGTTCACGTTTTTAATCAAATGAATGTTAATTGTTTAACAAATTAACCAGCATCCACACAAAACGCCTGACATTAGATAAACAAGCAATTTAAATTAATATAGCAAGCAAGCAAGCAAATAAATTAACGCTGGATATTTCTTAGGTATTTTTAAGTTTTTTTTTTGTGTCTTAGATGTCACTAAGATCTTTATATGTATGTTAGGAAAAATACAAAGTTTAGAGTGGGATGCCCCTAGGATTGATATACCTATGACTTGTTTAAAACAGCCATTCCAATACGAAGGAATTCCTTTGGGAATGATGATGATGATGGTCCCACCTCTTACCCCTACAAAGGTTTGAGCTGAACGATTTATCTATAAGATAATTAAATATGACATTTTAACCAGGTTGGCAAACAAAATCGAACTGGTTTCAGTTACAGACAGGGATGGAAAATCATTTACATTCATTTTGTGCATTCATTTGCCTCTAACAGATTGAACAGACAAACAGAATTCCGTAAAATTAATCATGTTTTGTTGTTTTTGACATCATCCACATCCAGAGGGCCATTCACTTACGAATGTATAGGAATGGTAGGAAACCATTTGGAAATGCATGAAAATTTTCAGTTTTTATTCATTATCGTCTTTATGGGCAGTTTTAGATGCACAAAAATTGCACGAGTACATTACTATGGTGATAAGGTAAACACTCGTTTATTTGTTTCCGTCTGTGAAAGCATGTTTAGTCACAAATCGTGGATTTTCTGATATTCTCCATACTGCAAAACTGATTTTCCTACCACCCAAGGGGCGACATCTCTCGGATCTTCAGTATAGCTACTAATCAAATCATATAATTAATTGTGTTTGAAGCTTTTGTAGGCTTTGATATTAGCTACATCTTTTGTAAACAACTCAAATCAGTATCTCTTATGCATGATGTATCAGAACGATAAGAAACCACCATTGTTTTTCAGTTAATGTAAAGTGCATTCACTGAAAAACAATAACACGTTCTGCCAGCTCTAGTTCGTCATGTATAAGAGATTCAGATTTTAGTTATTAACAAAAGTTGTATTTAATATAAAAAGTTACAAAAGCTTCATACATCATTCCACGGTATTCTGTTGATGATAAAAGTTAGAGGCAAATGAATGTAAATGAATGCACGAAATGAATGTAAATGATTTTCCATCCCTGGTTACAGATATAAATTCCCTCTAGAGTTTACAGTTGCTTCACAGCGATATAAAAGTGGAAAAGCTCAGGCGTCCACCTCTTAGTTCGCCTTTTTGTCCACCTAAAATATTCATAAGTATTACAAGCAATCAAGAGTTAGTGAGCAATCAACAAAGCATCTTATTACACTAGCAACCCCGCAATCTGATGCTATCATAATTTTCAGCAATGTCAGGAATGCTCACGAACCCCCAAAAATTGCCAGAAAACTTACTATTAACTCAAGGTATCTTCCAAATAAGCTTCAAATTGCATTTTTTTTTTCATCAAATATTAAATTCAGTCCTCTATATACGTAATACGCGCGCGAGGCTCAAACCTTTGTAGACAACTTTTTTTTTAATGAATCTACTATTAAATCAAATATTAAAATTCCAACATTACCATCGTGGCGAACAGAAATATTTTTAGCAAAGCTACAATAATTATTAACGGCGCCGGTGGTGTAGTGGTAAAGCGTGATTACCTCTCACCCCAGTAGGCCTGGGTTCAATCCCAGTCGGCGCCGTCGGGATGTTCTGAAGCATAACATCTCTGATCACGCCTTCCTTCGGAAGGGAAGTAAAGCCGTTGGTCCCCGGTTCATGAGTTGATGGGTCGATAGGTAGGGTCCAGGTGTGGGAGCTGCCTTCCTGGCACGTCGGTAGCATTGGTGCTCAGCACGGAAAACAAGATCGACGGAAAAAACAAACCAAAGGAAAAAAAAAAAAAAAAAATACAATAATTATTAAAAAAGTCGTTATGACAGCTATCCATATAAAATAATCCGTTAGAGATAACTTCGTCAAGATACATAATTTGTCAATTCATAAAAAAATCACTGGATAACTGTTCAAAAGACAGTTTTAACATGTGAAATGCAGTGTCTTTTCAATTCTGTAAGTGTTGCTGAACCTTTTATATGTCTAGGCATCGAATTGAAAACATCTCTTATTATATAATATAATGAATTTTGTGAAGCACAAGTCAAGAAATGTGGTGTTTTTATTTCAACCGCGTTTCTAGTATTATATCTATGAAAGTAACTTCCTCTTTCAATTCGACCACACAAATATCGAGGGAGCAAACCGTTAACTACTTTAAAAATGAACACCATAGTCAAATATACAATTCTTTGCTTCACCGACAACCATTGTAAGGCGTCTAGCATCAAAGTTGAGAAAGTGAATCTATTACATTTCAAAATCAAACGCATTTTTTTATCCTGCAAGCGCTGTAATCTCGATATCTGTGTTGCATTGGTCAGAAATAAAATGGAAGGGCAAAAGTCAAGATGAGGAGAGATGATTGATTTGTATAGCTGTATTTTACTGGCAATAGTTAAATCGTTTTTCAGTCGACATAGAATTCCATACTTCTTGGAAATTTTCTCGATGACATTGTCAATGTAAGAGTTGAAGATATTTAATCTCCCGAACGCGATCAATAGTTTCATCATCAATTACAACAGAGACGTTCTCATTTACTCGATTCTTCGAAATTACCATAAATTTAGTTTTACTTGTATTCAATTTCAACTGTATACTTCAACCATCTACTTAGAGAATGCAAATCTTCATTCAAGTGTAAAACGGCATCATCTAAATCCTTAGCTGCAATGAACAACACAGTATCATCTGCAAAAAGATTAATGTCGCAAAATCGTAAAACACGTCGCAAGTCATTAATATACATAATAAATAAAAGGGGCCCTAATACACTTCCCTGGGGCACTCCAAGGTTATTCCCCACGGGACTGGAAACAGAATCATTAAAAACAGTCCGTTGAGTTCTGTCAGACAAATAGTTTTCAAACCATATATATGCAGTACTCGTAATTCCAAAGCGCTTGATTGATCTTAACAATAAGGGCCTAGAAATTGTTTCAAAAGCACATTTAAGATCCAAAAAACAGCAACAATCGTATCTTTACACTCCAAGTTATTTTTCCACTTCGCTAATACCAAATTCAACGCGGTTTCACAAGAATGACCTTCTCTATATCCCGATTGTTTTGGTATCAACAAACTATTACTATTTAAATACTTCAACAACTAGGCCAGTTCTTAACAACTTCTTAACTTAATACTTCAACAACAACAAGTTCTAAAAAATTTTCTGATGTGTGCAACATGTTGATGGGACGAAACTCTTCGGCTTTAATCGTTCCAGCAACGTTTTGAATAGGGACCACTAACACGGACAGAAAATTGTTTGCATTGAACCAAACAAAACTTTAGTTGTATTTAAACAAACAATTCCGGTTGAAATTATATTGCATTTTGTTGTTTCAATAATACTTATTCATATAAATTCAAAGTAGGATTCTTTTTGTTTTAATAAGCCACTTTTCAACTGCAACTATTGTAAAAATAACTATATTCTATTATTAATCCAACAACAGTTCATTTTAATTTAGCATTTATTTGCTGTGTCCATTCCCCGGGTCATGAATGCAAAAATAACTACCAACCATTCCCTCGTTTTCACCCGGACAAAAGTGTAAACAATAACAAAACTTGTGAATTTCGGGAAATAAGTGCAAAATTTCCGAAAATCTTGAGACTTGAGCTAAGTATTTAAGTATGCTGCAGTTCAAGCTGCAGTTGCTAAATATAATCAATTTTCTGTTTTTTTCCTTGATTTTTTTTTTCATCGATCTTGTTTTCCGTACTGAGTACCAATGCTCCTGACGCCAGGAAGGCGGCTCCCACACCTGGACCGTACATATCGACCCATCAACTAATTAACCGGGGACCAACGGCTTTACTTCCCTTCCGAAGGATGATCAGTGAAAAAGATAACAAAACATAAAAAAATGCCATATTATTTCCGGAGTGATTTGAGATTTGGGCGTAATTGCATTTGTAAACAAATACGTCAATCACCGATTTCTCGCGAATAAAAGCTCAATCTCGAAAAGTATTAACACTATGCGGTAGAGGAATGATTCCTCTATCATTTGGTATAGTTTGTTTGTGAGATTGAGCTTTTATTCAAAAGAAATCAGTGATTGACGTGTTTGTTTCAAAAGCAATTACACCCAAATCTCAAATCACCCCGGATTTTTTAATCAATAAACATATTTTTATTTCTACTGCGTGAATTTTCAGACTTCATAAAATAAATATGATTGAATCAACAAGAAATCTCTTTTAAAAACAAACATATTTTTATTGTTGACCCAGCTGCCAAATTTGACAGCTTACGTCAAAACCATGAAAGCTCTTGTAAATTCGAAAAGATTTTCTTTTTGATTTAACAATCCATGGGTTTTGAGGAACAAAAATACTGGATTGTTGAAACAATAATGATTTCTTTTTGCAGCCAAAACAAAATGAAATTCTTATTGATTTTACGTCAAATATTATTACTTTTAAAATATTTTTTTCTGCGTGAAGGATTCCTTCCAAATTTGTGGCACATGTCCAGTTCGTAACGATTCATTAATAAGGTCCAGCAAGATGTGGCCAATGACATGAAAGCAATCTTGAATAACTCTAGCATTAACATTATCTACTCCAGCCGATTTTCCTAATTGGGTGAAAAACTTCAAATTTACAACTACTATTAACTGGCTGTTTTATTTCGTCAGGTTCATCGACCAATTCAATGGATTGATTAATCAATGAAACACTGTCTACAAAATAATCATTAAACTAAGCTGCAATTACATGTTCTGACTGTTCTAACGTGCCATTAAAAGTTATGGACCGTGGTTTGCAATTACTAGGTTATAATAAAGATTTCAAAATTTTCCATAACTCTTTGCTGTTGTTTTGATGCTGATTAATCTTCCTTTGTACATATTTACAACGAGTTTTCTTTATCGATTGTGAATACTTATTACGCGCGATTGTGTACCTAGTCCAATGATTGTCATTATTAGATCTACAAAACTTTTTGTACTATTTGTCCCTTTTCCGTTTAAGATGCAAAAGATCCAAATTGTACCAGCTGTTCGAGTTTTTCAAAGAAACAAACTTTTGCTCAACTAGTTGATTGGTACATGTTTTCAAAGCGTTATTAAAAACAGCTGTAGATTTATCTAAGTTACCGGCCGCGAATGAAAAATCCAGGCTCCTCTCAACAAGATTCGAAACAGCTTGCTTCGAATATTTTCTCCAGCACTTCAATTTTACAAAATTATCGTTATCGTTAGCATGGTCTAAGACATTAATCACTAAGGTCTCATGATCGATTATTTTCAAATCAGTATCCGTAACTGAACAACTGGAATCAAAATTGGAATAAACGTGGTCAATTAAAGTTCTACTGTGCCTGGAAATACGCGTATATTCATTTACCGTTTGCTTTTAATTAAAAAACTCAGCTAAACGCTTTAAATGATTCTAATTATGGTTATCACGCCAATTAATATTAAAATCACCAGCCAATATATTTTATTTACTAGTATCAAGGAATGTCTCGAGCCAGTTCTCTAATACTTCAACAATACACTGGTCACTAGAACTGAGAGAATGATACAAAACACCATAATTACCCATCTTCATGCCACGTACAACTGTAATGCCCAAGAACCAGTTGCCATCAATAACTTCGTTGGTACGAAGGTTGAATTGAACTGATTCTTTGATATAAATAAAACCGACTACAATATGAGTTTCAGATAATAAAACTAAAAGAGGACGTTTTTCCTCAACTATCTGACGTAATGCTACGTAGTTTGTTGACGACCCCGCAATATTCAAATACAAAAAATCGAATTGATTCACATGCCTGGAACTTGGCTCCTATTTATTGAAACGCAAGCTGCTTTTCTTTTGATCAAAAAGTCTTTTATAGAGCAAACATTCCGAGCTAAATGGGGCATGGTTGTCGTTCAAGTTCATTTTACGTTCTTTATTTATTTTCAAACAATTAATACATTCCAATACAGTTGCCGTACACTCCGACGTTTTGTGTTGTTGGCTGCACCTAGAGCATCTCACAATTTTTGCAATCCATGCTGTTATGCCCAAATTCTCCACATTTGAAGCATCTCAACACATTAATCGCGGGAACTATCGAGCACCGATCAAACCCTACATATACTTTTTTCGCACATAACAAACATTTATACGTATCGATATCGACTTCAATTACAACACTAAACTTGTTATAAGTGAAGCGTAGATTTTCAAACATGTTCACTACTTTTACATCATTTATAGCGATGTATTCATTTTGACTTTTTAAGTAGTCAATGAAGACATCGGAGGAATACTGATCGCTCATGCCTACTATTTTCAATCTTGGCACCGAAGTGGGAACAACAGCACTATATTTTTCACCCAGATTGCTTTCAATACCATGTTTCACATCATTCAGATTAGCTCCTGTTGCACAGTCAACAATAACAGAGCCATCTTTACCATTCCTGAAATTACTGATTTTGTGTGTTTTTGGATCTAACTGTGTTTTCAAAAACTTACGAGTATCTTCGCAAGCTTGTTTGGACTCTTTTGGTTTGATCACAATGACCAGACGAGTCTTACGATTGCTCTGTTTGTTACTGTTATCATTAATGTTACTGTTACTGTTCAACATCCGCAAAACTCGCATTTTCTTGAAAAACATCATCATTCAAATCGTTGTCACTATTTTGAAATTTACGTTTTTTGCGTCTGGGATTTCGGTCCGATTCAGAATGAACCGTCCTAGATGCACCATTCATTGCAGCAAATTTATTTTCCTTTCTAATTTCAAAACGTGAACACTAGTCATCGTATTCCATTTCTCTCTAATTAATTTTTGAAAGCAACTTAAAGAATCGTTCAAATTTTGTTGCATTTTTTCCATGCCAGTTCTCAACGCGTTGTCAATCTGAGCAGCAACGTTGTTTCGTATACCAGTGATAGAGTCAGCAACAAAAGACAATTACTTCATTGCTTTCCACATCATTTTGGTATCCGAAAACGATACATTCTGCTCGTCACAACTCTGATCTAACAGACAATTACTACACTTGAATTGAACATTTGCATTATCTGTGATAAACTTTGCCTGAGTCCGCGTGAGTGTAGTGCACTTGCAATGAAATACACGAGCACACTCACCCACACAGACAAAGGGGGGAGGGGGGGTTGAAAATGGGCCAAATTTGCGTGACATAATTAATGGACCATCCCTAACCGGCAAATCAGTTACCAAAATCCCCAAATTACATATTGCACACTCAGCCATATATATCACCTAGACACATAAACTTTACATGCAACACTACAGAAACACAAGTAAAAACGAACGAAAGCAGAAATTTACAATTCCGTAGCTTACTAAATAGCTTGCCGGGCGAAAGAAAAAAACAAAAATTGAACGAGAACCAGCGACAGCAGCAACCGTTCTCCTACTTTTCCAATAAATTATCACTACGGGGCACGCGTAGGATCAATTCTACCGCAGCACAAGCACAATTTCACACTTAATTAATTGAATATTTATCACAGCACTGCGAATCACCCCTTTAAACTTGTTACATATTAAATCTTTCGATGTTCCGTTTATAAACCAATTTAAGATTTATCGGTCCGAAATTGCACTGATGCGTTGCCACGGTGCTTATTATTTACTAAAGAAAACACTGGCCAAAATACTGTCGCATAAGTTGGGCTTAATTTAAATATATACTGAAGATAGTATACGTTTTATACTATGCTAAGTGTAAACCTCGTGAATGACAAAAATGATTAAATTGTAAACTATCAACAAATACTAATATATCAGAGTGTGGATGCTGAAAAGTTGTGCTTTTCGACATTGTTATTTTAGCTAGGAAAAAGTAGGTCATTATGTTATTCAAAAGAGTGTCGAAAAGCAGTACTTTTCTGTACTGAGTGTCTGGAAATTTAAAAATAATAATTATTGTAGATTACACAACTGCATAAGGCTGAACTATCCAATACTAAAATCTCACTTGATCCGGTGTACTTTTTTTTTTATTGGTTGTCAAGCTGGAGCTGCGTGACAGCTTAATTTTCAAGACTTGACCCATTTGAATAAATTTTGCTTCTATCTTTGACAATACATCAGAAGGACTAGCCTATGTTGGCCGCTTGAACACTGGATTCCGTATGTATTGTTTCAAGATAGTTATAGAAAAAATGCTGTGACGTGTGCGCGTAGATACATCCGCGTAGTAAACCGATTGAATAAGTTAATCCGTTTCGAACGAAATATCTGAATTAGGGGAATTTACGTATTCTCGTCAATCTAAGCAGCGTCCGCACTTCTATTAGCATTTTCACAGCGTCACGTACATATATGACGTGTCTGTTTGATTCAATTTATCTGCTGCTTGCTTCGCTATCCATTCCAATCGACAGAATTCTTCAAAACTGTTTGAAAGCGTTTTTACAACGCTCTAAACTTCTCAGGTGAGTGTGACTATTGTCGGCAGCCTCTTTTTCTTCGGCAACCTTCCCATTAGAACTGCGTGTTAACCAGCTGTTCTATTATCGGCAACTCGAAATCAGCCCCATTTTGTATAACGTATGCTTCATTTGAAGAAAAATCTGGCATAAAAGGATTGCTCGGTCCTTCAAATATAATCAGATTGAAGCTGAAAGACTAAAGAATCATTTGGATACATTCAGGGAAGTGTGTTGATGGTAAAACATAGTGAAATTAACGTTTAAATTTTGATTGCCGAAAACAGTCAATGGGTGCCGAAGCCGACATTTACCCTATGTAAGTTACGAAAACCGCGCGAATTCCGAAAGCCGTTCGAGACAACCGAAGCGAGAAAAAGGCTTGTTATCATTTAAAGAGTGCCACCAAAATAAATGTGATAGCCTATGTTGGCAAGTTGATTAATTTTGGTTTCCTCACTAGATATTCTACTTATTAACTACTGAGCTTTGTATCAAATTAGTTAATTTAAAGAACGTATCAATCATTTCAAGATTTCGCGACCGTACCGAACAAATTATGTACTACAGAAGCTCAAAAAAAAAAACTTTTGGTGAGCTCTACCGCATTGCGAATCACTTCTGCGTAAGTTCCGTAGGCGTAGGCGCGTTGATTCCGACAGTCGGCAAAGGTTCAACCTGTACCAACACCGCTTAAGGAACGACCTCGAGTCAGTAAAACCATTTAGAGCTAAACATCTAAATTACGTAAGATACGAAAATCGCGCAAATTGTGAACGCCACGCGAAACAACCGTAGAGAAAAAACAGCTAATTATCACTTAAAGAGTGCCACCAAAATAAATGTGATAGCCTATGTTGGCAAGTTGATTAATTTTGGTTTCCTCCCTAAATATTCTACTTATTTTACTGTTGAGATTTGTTTCAATTTAGTTATTTTACCGCACGTATCAATCATTTCAAGATTTCGCGACCGTACCGAACAAATTATGTACTACAGAAGCTCAAAAAAAAAACTTTTGGTGAGCTCTACCGCATTGCGAATCACTTCTGCGTAAGTTCCGTAGGCGTAGGCGCGTTGATTCCGACAGCCGCGAAAATTTAAACATGCATCAATACCACATAAGGAAAGATCGATTTTACGTACACTCAAAAAATAAATCACATTTCCAATGGAAAATATCCATTAGAATTTCACATAACTTACATGTGATCTCATAATTGGGAATCGCACTACAAAATCTAATGAACCTTATGTGTCCAATGAAATTTATGTGATTTATCACATAGAATTCATGTGATCATATGAATGTTATGTGAATTTCAGATAAGAATCATTAATTATGTTATTGGAAAAATATCATGTGCGTTCCCAATGGAAACTATACGAAAACTTTTTTCATAGATTAATATTGACTGCTGTTTAAAAATGTAAGTACTTGAACACTAAGAAATAAGTTAACTCAAATGCTTTAACCGCATATATAAGAGATTTCGCGTATTGAGAGAATAATATAGTAATCGAGTACAACAAACTCAGGGGAATACAATACCTCCAAAAGTTTATAAGCTATTAATTTTCCTCTCCTTGTTAATCTGCTTAATGCTATTGGTCTGCCTGCTTTTTCTTTTTAAAGTTCAAGACTTAATAAGAAGATTTATTCTACAACTATACAATACAATACTATACAACTACAACTACGGACCCCCCGCATCCTAATTCTTTTGTTAATCTACTTAATGTCATAAGACTTTCTGAAGTTTCTTATTTAGGTTCATTTGATGATTATGATATCTCATTAGTCTAATTTAATAAATTATTAACAGCTCTAATTCACCTAATCAATCATAACCCATGCTTTATTACGTACCTGCACTTGTGCTTGTAATCTAAAATTAAACGTGTTTAAAGTACTTTTGATTTAAGCCTATACATATTTATTATATCTTAGTTCGACCCAGGTGACACCTTCATGTGACTAAAATGCTTCATTTTGAAGTTACCCGTAAAAAAAAGAACCATAGAGGCACAATGAAATGTATTGTAACCATACAATAGAATTAATTTTATTTACTATAAATCATAATGTCTACAACGATAAAATAACCACAGCATGTATTGTTTTCACAATAGAATCTATGGTAAATGGAAAAAATCAACAATAGAACAAGGGGGTTGTTATGTATCTTAACCACAGGAAAAATCACTTTTTCCCGAACAAAGATGAGCCATTTACCATTAATTGTATTGTTGTTCAATTGTTAAAAATTCTTTTTATATGGGACGTATTGTAAATCTATTGTAACAACAATATGTTAAAATTTCTTGTGCAATAGACGTACAATAAGATCTATTGTTGGCAATAGATTTTGATGCAATTGTATTTTATGTTATGGTAATTGTATGGTCATTTTTTCCGGGTAGTTTCCAAGCTGATTTTCAAATTATATAGGGTATATGCTCCAACTATGCTCACACGCTTCCACTATGTCGCACCACAAAAATACGTATGGGTATGTCACAATAGAAGCACGCCACAGTGGAAATCCTGAGCCATAGTTCAAACACTTATCCCAAATCAAAATGAAGCACATATAAGATTAGTTACAATACCATGTACAAAAAATGATGTTTAACATTGTTCCTGAGTAATACTTCAATGAAAACAACAATGAAAGCTTGTCATGCAAATAGAAGGAGCACCATTGGGCACTTCTGAAATATTTCAATAGTATAATTCCTTTGCAAACCCAAATAAATCTATCTGCGTAAACATAAATAAAATAAGAGTGATTTGCGGCAAAACCCGCCAGTATCACACCCAACGTCAGTGCCTATACGTAAGCGTACTACGACGCGGCCCTCAATTAATGGAATAACAAGTGTGATACTATCACTGCTAGACTAGATCTTTGGTTCTCTCATGCAGTGGTTTATCAGAGAGGGGAAGCTTAGTAATCCCCATTGCCCGCCCATGACGCCATTCTATCGCGGCATGAGCCAGCAACGCCGACCATAAACCTACCGTCTCCAACACTCCACTATAAAGAATGAAATTAAGCCTTCCCACCAACAGCAAGGTGCAAAAACTAGCCAAGGGGAGGATCTCACTTGATCCGGTGTACTTAAAACTAAATTTAAAGAATATAAAAATTACAACAAATAATATGGAGCACGATAAGTTTTTCTGTGGCAGTAAAGCTTGACTAGGGTGAGTTTACTAGTTATAGTCATACGTCCCTATTATGGAATTCTCATAGGCAATAATTGGAACACACCATAATAGGAATGTATAACCATAACTGGTACATCTACCCTAGGCATGTTACCAAAATTTGCTTCATTCATCAAATTTTCACAATCAACCTCCAATCGTTTTTCCATTGTGACATTCAGCGTCTGCGCAATAATTTTCCAATATCAATAAAAAGGAAAACTTCCTACACAAAACGTCACAGTTCATTTCGAGTATTCGGGAACGCAAGTGTTACATTTGGAAATAAGCTTAATTTATTTAAATCAGCCTAGAGTGAAAAGTTTATTTTTTCTACTGAAAAAGTTCGACGCAATCGATGATTCATGAGTGACTCTAATATGTTAGCATTTAAGAGATTAGTTTCGTGTAATTCATCTGGATGAAGCTGGTTTTGCATTTTTTTTTTTAGAATCCATTCCATCTGTGTTCTACCACTAGAAAATTAAGTTAGTTTGACGAACGCTATATAGTAAATCAAATACTGCCTGAATAGAAGACCTTAAAAGTGAAAAATAACTTCACAATGTCAAAAGCGCATTGGTTTACAATTTGCAACATCCTGTTTGCGTCACTACCGCTTGCAGTTCTTGGAATCGATCTAAGTCGTCTCTATGGACATTTGCCTCCGGTATCGAAAAGGAGTGGTAAGTTGATTTTCTTTTTATGTATGTTGGCAGGCTAGTTTTATATACCATTCAACATAAACATGATATTTCCTGATATGTTACATTATTTTTATATCATTAGAATCAAAAATGACTTAAGTTGCTCCTGCTCATATCAAATGTATTTTATATAAATATAAATGAACAATTACCTACGCTCCAAATTATGATTCTAGTACCAGAGAATGATTTTTTTTGCAAGTAATTCAACGGAATTTAAACAAAAGTAACAGGTAGCAGTTTTCACATAGTTTAGCATAACTTTACCGAAGGAACATTCTGACGCCGAAAAAAATGTTTGAAAATGGGGAGAATACAGACGCTGGAGATCTGTTGAATGATTGTCACTCTTTCATATTTCGGCGACGCGTCCCTAGCAAGTTCGTAAGGATGGTGTTGTTTACCAGGAAAATCTCTCTTTTTATTGAGCATCTCATTCAAAAATTCATTTTCGTCCTTCATCAAGCTGGATCTATAATAGCGGAAGGTGATCTATAATAGCGGTCCAATGAAGTTATATCAAATAACAAAACTATTCTTCAATAAAAATCTAACCCCTACTTTTGGTGTACGTTTATTATAATACTCACCAGCTCAAGAACATCGCCCTCTCATCATGTTCATGTCGTATACCAAATACACACTTAAATTTTTTCGCCGAGATTCCAACAGCCGAGTAGTTCTGCAATTTATATTGCTGAGACTCAGTAAAACAATTGCCGAGACTCAGCTATCAAATAACATTTTGCTGAAATCTCAGCTAACAAACAGATATTTTGCGTAGATATCAGCAAAAGTAAATGCCGAGGATATCGGCTTTTGGAGATTTTACCGAGCTAGATTAAGTGTGTACATGGAGTGTGGCGTGGTTACAAGCTACTCAGCACCCCTTAAAGGATTTTATTATATTCGAACGAGCTCTTATTAAAAACCTATCACATGATAATGAATGGTGTTGACAGCACGTTCCAGTCGCCGTCACGCAACAATTGACAGTTTTGTATGGTATTTTTAATGGAAAGAAGAGATAAGACCAAGTCCACCATGTTTCACCCACAGACTAACAGATGCTTAAGAGATTTTACCATTATAGGAGTAAAGAGTTACAGATTCCATCGCATTACTCTATCTTAGTCTTAGGACAAAACGATCGTTTCGGACAATAAATCTATGATGCCGCCGTTTTCCCTATCTAAGACTACCGTTAGTTCTGCATCATTTGTGGCCAGCGTTGCCACATTTTTTTCTAATTTCAATCTATATTTTCGTCATAAAAAATCTGTAAAAAAACTGTATAATTTCTTTATTATGGTCTTACCACGGACCTACGTAAACCTCGCTTGAGTTCATTCAAAGTTTGGAAAGAGTTTGTTCAAAGTTTAGAATCATGAAAAGTGAAGTTTGCTTTCTAAAGAATGTCTCTATTTAAAAGATCTAGAAATCCCAGAATCTTGATTATCAAAGTGATTTGTATCTTTTCTACAAGTCTAAAAAAGTCCCAGTAGCGAGAGACTATCATAGAATTTGATTTTTTGTGACCCAATTTTAATGTTTGTTCATTCATTTTCTCAAGCACTTATAATCAAAACAGATTGAAATTTGATTTAAGCATTTGGAAATCGAATCAGCTTGTCAGTAAATACTTGTAAAACCCTTTGGGATCCTTAATAAAAATAACCATAAAAGAGAGCTTAACGACGTGTTCGGGGTATCATTCAAACCATTTGTGGGATAGCTTACCCATCCGGGATACAGTTCGTTTATGGTATTTGTTTATTAGGGATAGTTCCATCTGTTCTGTATTTCTTTGTTACCTATACGTCACATTTCGACCGAGCTTAGTCTTCCTATGTTAATGATTTCGTGTGTTTCCAGGCCTATGTTGTAAAACCAGGGCTTAAGTGTAGGGATTGGATAAATTTTAAAGTGGCGTAGATCCTTCCCTAATAAAAATGTTATAGTTAATTTGCTTAACGACGTGTTCGGGGTATCATCCAAACCATTTGTGGAATTGTTCAATCATTTGGGTTACCGTTCGTTTATGGTTATTTTTTATTAGGGTTGTCTTTAGACAACTCTGTGTATAGAGAAATCCATTCATTTAGTGATTCTCCTTTAGCTAAGTTAAATGCGTCTGTTAGTGGTATTTTGAAATAAACCGCATTTGTGCTAGTACAGCCTTTTTTCGAAAGTTGATCAGCTTTTTCATTTCCGATTATGCCCTTGTGTCCTGGAACCCATTGGAGGGATATTTGTTTCGTAGAGTTTTTTAGTTGGTTTAAAATTTCTGTAATTAGATAATTATTTTTAATTTTCTTTGATTTTAACGATATAAGACCTGATTTTGAATCGGAACATATTACAAATAAGGTCTCTGGTTGAACATTAAATATATCAATCGCTAGTTTATTGCTGTAAGTTCCACGTTCATTATTAAGAGTTCACTGTTTACTTTGCAACTAATTGATTCTTTGTTTTCTAGCCATATACCTATACCGCATCATTTATTTGAAGTTTTCGAGCCATCTGTATAAATTTTTATATGGTTCTCATATGTATTTTGAATGAAATGATTTGTTATAGATCTAATAGTATATTCATTCATATTTTGCTTTTTTAAATTTGGGATTTCTGTTACTATGGGTAGTTTTTCTATTTCTTCTATACATCTTTTTATTTCGTTTGATATAATTGAGCTCCTTGTTTGTATGACTAAATAATTATTCTCAAATGTTATTTTTTCCAAAAAGGTGTATTTTTTAGGTAGATTGTCCATTTCTGTGAATTTACTTAGGTTATTAATTATAGGTTTAAAATGCGCGAAAATTTTAATTATTTCTTTTTTAGCTAACCAACTTGCTTTTTCCTTGATTGGCATTTCTCCTGCTTCTGCATATAGAACATTAATGGGTGTGGATTTAACTAGCCTTAGACTTGTTCTAATCCCTGCATTGTATGTAGAATTGAGCTTTTGTAGATTGGTTTTGGCAACACCACCGTAAATTGTTAATCCATAATCTATTTGAGAGCGTATAACTACTTTATTGATTTTCAAAGCCGTTTGAGAGTGTACACCGTTCTTTTTTTTACATATTATTTTGATTACATTTAATTTTTGTTTTGCTTTATTATTTATGGGAATTTACGTATTCTCGGCAACCTAAGCAGTGACGTTCTTTCTATAGCCTTTTTCTTTAAGGAACGCACACATATGCAGTATTGGTTTGTTTACAATCTTTTGCTGCCAGCTGCTCTAACAATTTCAGTCGAAAGAATGGTCAAAAACTGTTTTGAAACGCTTTTACAAAGCTCCAATCTTCTCTAGTGAGAGCGAGTATTGTCGGCAACCAGTTTTTCTTCGGCAACCGTTCCATTTGAACTGCATGTAAATCTACTGTTCTATTATCGGCAACTCGAAATCTGCTACAATTTGTAGTGCGTGTGTTGCATTTCAAGAAAACCTTGCTAGATTGCTTTTTCTCAGTGGTAAAAATATAGTAAAATTGAAGCTGGAAGCATAAAGAATCGTTTGCATGCATTCAGCGAAGTGTTTTCGTAAGAAAATCCAGTGAAAATAGTGTTTCAATTTGCGTTGCCGAAAATAGTCTGTCATGCCGAAGCCGTCATTTCCCCTATGTAATTTAAATGCATTTTATGGGATAATTTTTGATTTATTACGTAGCCTAAATATTTATGTTGATTTATTTGTGTAATGTTATCATCACCTATTTTCACATTTATTATATCATCTTGTCTATAAGTGAACAGAATTATTGCTGATTTTTTGGCGTTTATTTCGATCTTCAGGTCTTCTAATTTTCCTTTAATTCTTCCCAGTGCTACCTTAGCTGTTAATTGCACCTCTTCTATAGTCTCACCGATTATTATTATTGCAAAATCATCTGCAAATTGTTCTAGTATAACTTTTTCTGTATTAATTTCGTGTAACAAACTGGTATATAAATTAAAAAGCAACGGAGATAGAGGGCAACCTTGTGGCAGCCCTGTATTCGTTGGTTATGTTATTTTTTCCTAAACTGTTTCCAAATCAACATTTCTTTCAGAGAGATATGTTTTAAGCCATTTTAGAATTTTATTTGGTACAGCGAAATCATCAAGTTGCTTAAGTAATATTATTATGTTGACGTTATGATACTACAATTTTATTGCGTTGTGCTTCAACTATTGTTGAAACCAAGTAGTTAATACAGTCTATTGTTGATAAATCTTCTTTGAAACCAAATGATAGTGGAGGAATTAAATTGTTCTCTAGGCTGAAAGTGGTCAAACGTTTTTAGACTTCGCAATTAATAATTTTAAGGTTAATATCAATAAGTGCAATGGGTCGATATGATTTTGAGTTTGATTTATCTATAGATGGCTTTAATATAGGAACTATTTTAATGTTTAACCATTGTTCTGGTATGTTTCCTTTTTCCCAATTTTCATTAGTTAATTCTAGTATTTTCACAAGCAGTTCAGTTTTAATTCTTTCAAGGAAAATATACGACAGTCTATATTGGACAGCTGCAGAAGTGTCTTTTCTGTTATTAATTGTTTTAATCATCTGCGTTTTGCTGAGTTCCTTACAAAATCTTTTTTCGTCTGCTGTACTATTTTTAAATTCTATTTCCTCGTTAATTTCTTTTTTAAAGTTCAATTTCAAAAAATCTTTTGCTAGTTCGTTATTTGAAATTATTTCAGAATTATTTTCATTTTTAAAATTACCAGATATGCATTTAACTATTTCCCCCATTCTGTTAACATTAGTGTCCTAGTTAATTTCATCTAGCATGTCTTGTCTGTATTTGTTAACTTCTTTTTTCAATTCTGTTATGAACTCTCTCTCTGCCTTTTAGAATTTCTGTTTGTTCTCTAATGTTAAATTTTTCCTGAATTTTATGTGTTTTTTATTTTTCTCTTCGTATAATTTTTTTTTGATATTTTCTGTCCAGTATGGATTGATCTTTTCTTGCTATTTGGATGGATTTGGTAAGATGCTTTATCTAGTGCTTTTTCGATTTTTTCCTCTAAACTACTAACATCTGTTATTTCGCTTGGATCTATTTCATTTAGAAAAATTCTATTGCTTTTTCCTTGCTTACGATTGTACGTGGTAAATTATCAGAGACTTTATTATAATTTTGAATTTTACATTCTATTAGTTTGTGATCTGAACCTAAATTTTCATCGCTTGTTTCCCAGCTGACTTTAGATGCCAAATCTACCGTCGTCAGAGTTGAGTCTATTGCTGATGGACTTTGATTGATATCTTCCCATCTAGTTGGAACCCCGGTGTTGTGAAAAATGACGTCATAGTTTTCTAATAGGTCACATCTCCTCTGCGATCAGCTTTTATAGCGATATTATCCCATATCGGGTGATGTGCATTGAGATCACCGCCTAACATTATTGGTATGTTACTATGTTGAATAAACTTGAATAAATTTTCTAGTGGGGTTTTTAAATTTTCTATTGTAGTATCTGGAGGAATGTACATAGAAATAAAAATAGTTGGATTTTTAATATTTTTAATTTTTACTGCTACCGAGACTGCTACTAGTTCAAGATCGACATTAGGAATTATTATTTCTTCTGCTTGTAAAGTTGGATGTGTAAGTATACCTGATCCGTCATAGCCATCAGGTCTACATTTCTTAAAAAAAAAATAGTTTAAGAATTTATATTTTTCTGCTTCTTTAATCCAGATTTTCTTGGTTGTTAAATATGTTTTAAGACTTTCTCGTTTTTGTAATGGTCTAAGACTGTGTATGTCAAGTTGTGAAATATTGAGACTTTCAGTAAAGATGTCCATTATTGTAGAAAAAGTTTAACTATTTTTTATGTGGATTTATTTCTTCGATTTTTTCAATTATGTTTTTAATCATTGTGCCAATTTCGATTAAAAGAAGCTCCGAGCTCGGATCCGAGTCGGTTTTTCCTTCCACGTTGTCCTGTAGAAGTGTTGTAAAAAAGTTGTGTCGTTGTTTTGTCATTGTCTGAATTCGTTCTGCTTCGGATACTGCATGTGGGTTGTTTGTTATTACAGTTACCTGTTCAGGGATGTGTTCCTCTTGAGGGAACATGTTTTTAACAATGGTTGGTTTTGGCTTTGGTTTCATCAGTCTTTCGACTACTTTGCTGTAGTCGATTTTTCCAGTGGTAGCTCTTGTCTGAATCCTGGGTTTGGTCTATTTGGACGTTCCAGTCTTGAGACTTCATAAATAGCATAACATAAATAGCAGACTCCAGAATAGCATACCTGTTTTGTGTTTTCGGATAGAGCTCTGCTGCCTCTGTGAAAGTCATTTTGTTTAACATCTGTATATGATATGTTTTCTTCTCTTACGTTCTGGACAGTCTTTATCGGTGGGTAGATGTTTGTTTCCACAGTTCTTGCATTTCACTGGATTTCTTTCGTCGCATCCTTGGTGTTCTTCGGAGATATATTTCCCGCATCTTAGGCATGTTCCCTTGCTGTGTCCAAGTCTCCAGCACTTGTTACAGATTCTCACAGGGTAGATGTATATTTCGTGTTTACAGTATACTCGGGAGATCTGTACCACTCTCGGTAGTTCCTGGCCTGCTACGGTAATTTTTACCGTCCTTGTGTTGATCAGTTCGTTATCCTTTTTCCTCTTAATTCGTTCAACACCCGGGATTTTTTTGCTGCAGATATCATTCAATCGAATTTCTCTTTCGGTGAACGATGGATGAATGTCTTTGATGACACCTGTCGTTTCGGTTAGCATTTTCGGATTGTACGTCTTGTAGTTGTTGTTTTTCAGGAGTGATGCAGCGTTGAGAATTTTCTCTGTATCCTGTGGTTTTTTGTAAGTCATTTTGTATCGATATTGTCCTGCTCTTTTCAGCTCCGTGAATTGGAATTTTTCTACTTCCATTGGTTTCAGTAGTTTTTGTCCTTCTTTAATCGAAATTGGCTCGATGAAAATTACATTGTATGCGTTGTTTTTGATGTGAATGCTTTTATCATTATTTTTGTTTGAAGTTCCAGGCTTTGTCAAGGTGCAGCATCGCGCTTGTGAGCAAATAAGTTTTCGTACTCACAAGAACATTCATTCTGTGCTCACGCATGCACTCAGCCAAATGAACATGAGCCCGAGCGTATGTTTAATGTTCTTACGCGCACTGCGTTTTCTTCAGCGCTCGAACATCAATGTTCGCACCCAAGCGCAGACGCTGGTTTTTTTTGTCAACATTTTGTTTTCGAGTGAACGTGTGGTGTGTGTGACGATCTCGAAAATAATTTAGTGGTGATTTAGTAGCGTTACCTATTCAGATATCTCTTATCACAAGAAGTAGTCGTCGGTAAGTAAGACTGTAAAATTAAAAAAAATATATATATATATATTCCAGCCGAAGCATATTTAGCTGCAGTTCTGGTAGTGATCCGCGCACTACGTCGCTTACTTACTTGTTTACATAGTTATATTTTAACTCTACACTAATATGCATTATGTTAAGCAAAAATATGGAAAGAACAGCATGTGATTTTAAGAAGGGAAAATTCTCGAAAAATTGCAATTTATTACAAACGATGCAATGTTTTCTAGTGAATTTCCCCTTCTTTTGAATATTAGTTGTTTTTCAAGTATGTCATTCACTATTTCACATAGCCTCACTTAGTCTTGTGGTAAAAGCACTGTCTTCCAAACCAGAGAAGGCAGGTTCGATTCTCGGTCCAGTAGAGAGAATGTTCTCGATTTTCAGGGGCATAAGATATCATTGTGCTTGTCATACAACATATAAATTCTTGCATTGGTACCCCAACAAACAATTTTAGATCCATACCAGCATATAAGGCACAAATTAGCTGCATAAAGCAACTGTATAAACTGATCTGCAGCTGAAAATTAATAACTATAAAAATGCATCTTGAACACTAGGTTGCTTGAAATGCGAAAAAGAACAAGAATAAGAAGAAGAATAAATTAACATTTTTCGAGACATTTTTGAATATTCTCTTCCTTGATTATATTAGAGATGTTCCTTCTGGGAGTATAAGTCCTCTACTAACATAACTGTTCCTCGTATATTGTTCTGCTTGCATGATTCATAATCGATCATTTTAGATGACCTGTTTAGAACCCATCACAGCTTGCTTTTGGCACTTCTAAATAAATATGAGCGATTCCATGTAAAATACTGAGTTAGTTCTAACTGAAACACTGCTCAGATAGGATCAAAGTTGTTTGAGTATAAATTAGGACTGAACATAAGTTACATTGCAAGTTTCCTTGAAAATAATATGCAGCTTAAATATCAATCTATTCTCTGCTCAAGTCTACTTTTCAATGAGAAAAACTCAAAGAAATTTACGATGAAAATATAAATGATTTATTCAGAACTGATATCAATCGAGCATTTATACAATTCACCAAATTTTTTGAAATTATACGTGATTTATATAAGCCCCTTGCTTCACAGTACCTTTTTCCATTTCGTATTATTTAACCCACACAGGAGCACATTCCTACAATAAGCAATATTATAACAACATTTAACACCAGTCCATTCGATGAACAGCAACCGGCCCAACAAACAATCGCCTATTGAAGAAACGACTTCTTGACGATTTTGTTCAACTACAGGCTTAATAATACTTGTGCAATTTTTAATAATAGCTTCTGTTCAGGCTTTGTTCACACAAATCTGGAGAACTTATTCAACCACAACATGTTATATTCATGTTGGGGTTAAGGTATGTCGAGAAGCTTTTATTTGACTTCCATGAGTTGTAACAGAGCTTATTCGATCAAATGTTTTATTATTCAGCGTTTATTCGACAACTTTGCTTCCTTAAACAGCGATGATGTATACGCTTGATTATCGTGTGAAGTAACGTTTAAATTAGACACAATCATACATGTATTAAATGATTGTTCAATTGCATGAGAATTAATCCGAAAATAAAGAACTGTAGAAGACAAACAACAGAGTTGTCTTTTCTTTAGTGATTTTTTTCATTATTCCTGACGAAGCACACACCACACAGATACTAGAAAATTTATAACATACATATCACATCATGGGCTTCAAACCATGTATCTTCCGATCACCAGCCGGTTGCCTTGTCATCTGAGCTATCCTAGAATACATCATATGGGCTACTCAACATTCAGTAAAAGCTTGCTTGAAACTGAATACTTATCAGCACTCCCGATCGTCGCAAGGTCCAGTGGGAGTCATTAATTCATTCATCGTTGTTTTTTCATGGGACAAATTTCACCTCTTTACCTCTCCAATTTCCAAGAAAAGGATGTTGGATTATTTATTAAACTAAATCAATGAATTTGTTGTCGTGAGTGTTTGTGATTGATAAATTACGATTTAAAATACACATAAAAGACTTGAGCTTGGGTTTGAACTTGTAACCGATAAGTGATGGTAGCGCCGCTACGAGCAGAGCGGTCGGTGTTGAAACTGAACACATAAAAACAGATACAACAGAAATTGAGAACTCCCGTAGATTAGCCTCGGATCGCACTATTTTTTTGATGGTTGTAGTCTTCGCTAAATATTATTGTTTCACAATTTAAATTTGTGAAGCGCAACATCGTATGATGTTTATTTTACCCAATCAGAGCAGAACACGTATGAATTCTATTCAATTCTCGTACCCACAAAGTGGAAGATAATTATCCTGATGTGAGCTACATTTCATTCCGGTGAGACCTGTGCGAGCGATCGGATCGTTAAGCAGATTTTCTAAAGTCAGTAGAAAATACCGTGTGTGCTTGAGAAATTTGCCACAAGTGTAGTATAGTGCGATTAAGTGAAGCCTAAAAGGCTACAGGCAAAAAGGTAACAATATACTGCAAATAGTTAGACCGACAGGTTTCCCTAAAAGTATTCGTTATCGCCTGAAGAACCTTTTTTTTTATTGGGTTCTAGAAGTCACCATCTTCTCGGTCATACCGAGTACCCTGCGCTCCCAGATCTGCGCGTGCCACGTGCGGCTCCGAGTAGTTCCTCGGCGGCGTCCGAGTCGAACTAGGCCCACGTGTGGACTTGTCCACCATCGACCTTTTGTGTGACGACGAAATCGAGCAGTTGCGATAGTCGCACCATCGACTGTGTGGTAACCGGAACGCTACGCTCCCAGACCACAGACCAGCGTGGGAAACGAAAGCATACCAGGCACCCCACGCTTCAAGATCTGCGCGTGCCCCGTGTGGCTCCGAGTAATTCCTTGGTGGTGGCTAAGTCGAACTAGGCCCACGAGTGGAGTTGTTTCACCGTCATCATCGACCGGCCGTGTAACGACGATAGTGAACGGCGTCGATAACAGCACCGTAGACTGCGCTCCCAGACTAGCGTTTGAAACGTGGTTGCTCCGAGTAGTTCCTTGGCGGCGACCAAGTCGAACTAGGCCCACGTGTTTCATCGAGTGCATCTACGTCGGCGATCGCGGCGTCAACAGCGAGCACCGTCGGCAACGGTAACTGCAGCAGAAAAGACCAGGTTAGATCGAGCCAATTTTATATTACGTGCACGTTTAGGGCCTTAGGACAAAAAACCCCCAGAATAAATTGAGTGTCAAAGTTTAGTCCTTGCTTCACATTTTCTTGTCGCTGGGTTGATCTATGGAAGAATCTAGCCTATATCAGGAGATTTTGGTTTTGTTCGCGTTTTGGGTTTTGCCGGTAATTTTTTGTAGTTCTTACCTGACCTGCCCTGAGAGGACTAGCCGGGTACGGTATTTGAACACGCCCTCTCGCAGTACGATTTATCGTACTGGCGCTTAAGCGAAAGGGTTTTCGAAAGGGTAGTTCGTTGAGGAGCTTGCCGATTTTGCGGACATAGTTCGAAAACATTCTGCTGTAAAAATAACTATGGTTTAGTGAATATATCCGCTGTTTTCTGCTATTTCCGCCTTGCCATCTACCCTACTGTTACATTTGGCGCCCAACTACCGGATTGTAAACTTTAATTTTCTCTTATTTTTTATAATCTTCCTTTTAGCCTCCTAATTGGAGGGTTAAGAATTAAATATATTTTTTTAGAAAATTGAAAATCTTATTTCTTTCCTTTGTATATAAAGGAGTTTTTTTTCAAGTTATTTTTTTTTTGAGAAAGTTACTTCTTATTAAATTTTGGTTACATAAAACACTATATTTTCTCCCCTTTTTATTATTTCTGTCCAATTTCTCTTAGTATTTCGTAAAAGTATCGTTATCAGTAAATAATAAGAATAATAGTATTTAACAAGCATACACAATGTATGACTATAAAGCAGATGATTTAGAAGATGATGAACTTGCTTACGAGTTGGAACTAAGAGGACAAGTCATAACGGAAAATACTCCGTTTGGTCAACTTAGAAGGGATTTGCGCCATTGCTTAAAACACGATAGGGTAAGTAATCCAACGTATAAAACACAACTGAAGATTGAGGAGGAAATTCCATTAATTTCGCCTAAGATTTCAGAGCTCACGAATTCAGTTTCAATTCGTGCTTCAAGTAAAGCGCGATCAAGATTGATCCATGTGAGAAATCGCATTTTTCGGGCCAATTCGCCGGATGAAGGATCGTCGCAAATTAAATTGAAAATGCTAACTGACGTTGAAATGCTACTTATTTAGTCAGTATTTCGCGTTTAGATCACCACCTAACCCGTGTGCCAACTATTCAGAAAATCAAGATCATACAACCATAAGCACTACACCGCGTACGACCGAAAATCAACATCGAACATCGTAATACGGGATGGAAACTTTTTTGTCATTGATCCGTCGAGAGTCAATTTACGAGTTACGCAAATTTCCCCCCAGTAGGGTTCCCAATACAAGAAAATTTATTTAATACAGCACGTGCTCCATACCGTTTGTCTGCAAATCTCCTGAAATTGGATAATGTGGCCGCCGCGAGAAAAACTTCCGAGTATCAGGGAAATTAATCCACAGAGCCAATCCAATTCTCTGTAAACCGAGAGACGATTATTGAACCAAACAACCGTCGGGAACCAAACGCGATAGTTGAACCAACTTCTCAACAGCAATTTCAATACGGTGCACGCCCTCGGGTACCACGCGAGGAACATTCTGTAAACGCCCCGTTATCTAGTTCCACAACTTGGCCACCTATGGGCTCAGCTACGGAGAACATATCCACAAGAATACCGCGTAGGGCTGATTCACCGAACAGAAACCAAGCGTCCGTACATATTCCGCGAACCTCCCGATTTGAATTTCCGGTTTCTAATACAAGCAAAAACACAAATGTTTCAAATACGCCAGTTGGAAATACGATACCGGTTAGTAATAGTGATAGTAGAGCACCGAGGTCAAATATGTTCAGAGACAGTACACACCAAGATCCGAATAGTACTCCGTCGAACATGGATTCCTTTACGCGAGCATTAGATGAAATACGATTCCGAGATTCGACGCGAAACGTTACGGAAGCAAATCAGCAACGAAACGGTCAATCTCCCTCAGGTCAAGATAATTTTACAGATGAAATAAGATCTCTAGTTAGGGTGCTTTTTAGAGAATCCGTCGTAGAATATTTCAACGAAATGGATCAAATGCCAACTCCAACGCTTCCGTCGCGGTGATCTACTACCGGAGGACCCCATAGCTTCTCAACCAGTAAATAACATACCTCTAGCGAATGAATCATCAAACAGACAATTTCCTGTTGGAAATAATAGTGGTTCAAGCAATTCGAACATTCCACAATTTCCACCAAATAACCAAATTTCACAATTTCCACCAAATAACCAAAATCCACAATTTCCACCAAACAACCAAATTCATGAGCAATATATGAATATGGGTTTGAGAACTAAGATTGAAAAATGGCAAGTTCAATTTAGTGGCGATTCTAGATCTTTAACTGTCTCAGATTTCGTCAGACAAATAACAATTTTGGCCAAGGCTAATCGCGTTACGAAGGAACAGTTGTTGCAGCAGTCGTACTTGTTTTTTTTTACGGGAGAGGCAAGAAAATGGTATTTTACATATTATGAAAAATTTCAAACCTGGGATCACTTGGTACATTACTTCAACCTTAATTTTGAAAATCCAAATAAGGATAAAACAATTGAGGATGCAATCAGGGAACGCAAACAAAAAGGTAATGAACGGTTTAATCAATACCTTGCGGACATGGAAAGATTATTCCAAAGTTTTTCCTATCAGACTGATGAACGGCAAAAACTAAAGCTGATTTACGAAAATAAGAAAATGTCATATAAGAGGCGTTTAGCGTTAACACCCGGTTACTCTCTTGCACAACTAACAGAGTTTTGCTACAGCTTTGACAGTCTGGAGCCAAGTTTGTTTACTCCTGTAAATCAAAGGGTTCATCCCATCAACTTAATTGAAAATTCGGAGGGTGAGGACCACTCTTCAAAACCATAAAATTCAGGACATCAAGAACTAAAACTATGGAAGAATCTAAAGACTTACCAAAAACTTCACAGAACGATAAGGACCGGAATATTTGCTGGAACTGCCAGGAGGAGGGCCATTGGTACACGAACTGTCCTAAATCTCGATCCGTTTTCTGCTACGTTTGTGGTGAGCCTTCATTCACGGTTAAAAAATGCCCCAATAAGCATTTTTCTCGATCACAATCCCCAGAAAACTAAATCCTGGGACGGCCCAGCACCATCTGCAGTCGTCCCACAAGAGCTTCAATTATTTTGATCAAGTTCTTCAGATCAAAACCAGCCCCATACGATGTCCCCACGCGAATGTAGAGATTCTCGGTGAGAAATTAACTGGTCTCCTTGATTCGGGCGCTAGCATTTCGGTAATCAGCACGGTTGACCTTTTGAAGCGCCTCAACCTAAAAATAGTAAAAAATCAAATACAGGTTCAAACTGCTAATGGCTCCCCACTCACCTGTCTCGGTTTCGCGTACATTCCGTTTAGGTTCAATAATCAAACTAAAGTTCTTCCAACGGCGGTAATCCCAGAAATCTCCAAAAAGCTGATACTCGGCACCAATTTTCGGAGAGCATTTGATATTAAGCTCTCGGTCGAAGGTCGACCTGCATTTCATCTCGATGCATTTGAGAATGTTCCCGCGGACAACAACGTATTCTTTGTTACAGAGTATGAAGTAGACAACATTTGTTGTGTGTTGCAAATCAATCCAAATTTTGACGGCCCAAAAGGAGTGCCGGTGATAGACGAGAGCTTAGATATCCCGTCAATCGAAATCCCAAACTTCGAGCTAACTCACCCGGATGAAATTAAGACAGAACATGAACTCTCGGAATCTGAAAAATGGAAATTATTCGAAATAGTAAGAAACTACCCGAGAACAAGCAATGGAAAGATTGGACGAACACATTTAATACAACATAAAATCGTGCTAAACCAACCCTTAAACGACATTAAACATAAAAAGGTTCCTATCTACCCTATATCGCCTAAAGTCGAGAAAGAGGTAGACAAAGAAATTGAACGACTTAAAAGCTTGGATTTGATTGAGGAATGCGAAAGTGACTTCGTGAATCCACTGTTACCCGTGAAAAAAGGGGAAAATAAATGGCGGTTATGTTTAGATGCGAGACGCTTGAATTCACTTACAAAGCGGGATGAATACCCATTTTCCAATATGACCCATATGACAGTCAAAATATTTCACAACCATTGACTTGAAGGATGCCTACCATCAAGTATTACTGCATCCTGATTCAAGGAACCTTACTGCATTCCGAACAGCGAAGGGTTTGTATGGGTACAAAACTATGCCTTTCGGGTTGTTAAACAGTGGAGCAACGCTTTCACGTTTAATGACAAAAGTAATAGGTTTTGATTTGAGCCCTAAAGTGTGGGTTTACCTCGATGATATCATCATAACGAGTGACACTTTAGAAGAACATTTTAAGCTCCTTGAAATTGTAGCAAATAGACTACGCAATGCAAATCAACACAATTCACAATTAGCATCGAAAAATCGAAGTTCTGTCAAAAATCGGTAAAATATTTAGGCTTTGTGCTTAGTAAACAAGGAATTTCAGTAGACGCGGCTAAAATTCAGCCAATTTTGGATTATCCTGTTCCAAAGTGTACTAAGGATATCCGTAGACTGCTTGGTTTAGCTGACTTTTACCAGCGATTTATAGAAAATTACAGCGCAATCGCGACGCCCATATCCGATTTACTAAAGAAATCGAAAGGAAAATTTTAGTGGACGGAAAAAGCTGACGCTTCACTTTTAGCATTGAAATCAGCTCTTACGTCACCACCAATTTTAGCAAACCCCAACTTCAATGAACCATTTACAGTTGAGACTGATAGTTCGGATATTGCAGTAGGTGCAGTATTGACGCAAAACCTGGAGGGAAATAGGCGATGCATTGCCTATTTTTCAAAAAAAACTGTCATCTACTCAAAGAAAGTATGCAGCGACAGAACGTGAATGCCTAGGCGTTCTCATGGCCATTGATCATTTCCGGCCGTTCATCGAAGGGACACGCTTCACAATTATGACTGATGCGATGAGCCTTACCTTCCTGAATACGATGTCCATTAATAGCAGATCCCCAAGGATAGCACGATGGGCAATGAAAATTCAAGATATGGATATTACCTTTGTTTATAAGAAAGGTAAGGAAAACATTACGGCCGATGCTCCCATCTCCACATCTCCCAGACGTTCCATATGACGAACTCCGAGAAACGATTAGGAAATTTCCTCAGAAATATAATGACTTCAAAACAGTCGATGGCAAAATTTATAAATTTGTCACAAACGCCGCAAAGCAAGATGACGCTTCTTTTCGTTGGAAATATTTTCCAACAAGTACGGAAAGACCGATTATAGTTCAGGAAATTCATAACAAAGCCCATTTAGGGTTTGAAAAAGCTTTGAGTGTCATTCAACAAAAATACTATTGGCCGCGAATGAGCGCAGATGTTTTAAGATTTTTTAAAAACTGCATGACATGCAAATGATCCAAGGTTGATAACATCAACCCAAATCCCCCTTGTGGACGAGAAAAAGTTTGTCACCGACCATGGGAAATGATATCGATTGACTTCTTGGGCCCATACCCTCGATCGAAATCTAACAACACATATGCATTGGTAATAACCGATTATTTTTCAAAATTTACCCTGATCCAAGTGATGCCAAAAGCTACCACCGCAGCAGTTATTAGATTTTTGGAAAATTATGTATTTTTACTTTTCGGAGTGCCCAATATTTTGATCTCAGATAATGGACCCCAATTTATTGCACGGGTATTTAAGCAATTTCTTGAGAAGTATAATGTGGAACATTGGAATTTGGCCTCTTACCGACCCAATCCCAACCCTACAGAAAGGGTGAACCGGGTAATTGTGGCAGCTATACGGAGTTCCTTGGAAGGCAAAACTCAGAAGGATTGGGATCAAGGAATCCAATTTATTGCATCCGCTATTCGAGACAGCGTACACGATTCCACGGGTTATTCGCCATATTTCATAAATTTTGGGCGTAATATGATTAGTTCGGGGAAGGAGTATGAACATTTGAGAGATACAGACGGGGATCTCAGCATTTCATACAGTCATATGAGCAAAGACATGAAAAACTCATACGAAGCAGTCCGTTACAATCTTCAGCGTGCATACAAACGCTATTCCGAAAATTACAATCTTAGATCAACTCGAAAGATCATATTCAGAGAGGAAGAAACCGTTCTAAAGAAAAATTTCCTCTTATCAGATAAGTCGGCTAATTTCAATGCCAAACTTGCTCCAAAGTATAGCGAAGCCGTTGTCTTAGACACAACCGCAGTATGACTTAGAACCTATCTATCTATCTCTATCTATGATGCATGATATATTCATTTACGTTAACATCCGACGTCCCTCCTTTTTTACATATTTTGCAGAAAAAATTCACCCGAAGTCCCTCCTTTTTTACATATTCTGCACAAAACATACTTTCTAAGCCCCGCAACTGGCAGGATTTCCCGCCATTTTATTATGAATTGGGGCGGGGCAGTACATTTCTTTTGTGCAGAACATGGAAAAAAGGATGGACTTTGGATGTTAATATAATTTCATATATAGAGGTACCAGATATGTTTTACCGTCAGTTGTGTGTAATTCACCAACTTAATATCATCGAATATGTCTTTCAAGCAATTTTTTTTCTCAAATTTGAAAGTTTTGGTGCGGGAAGAAATTAAGAAAAAACTTCTGTTTTTACTAATAATTGTGGTTTGTTTAAAATTTATTTCCCGGAAAAAAAGTGATCGTCAAAGTCTATGTCTTTTTCGGGTTTTTGTTGAGAGGGGGGAGGAGAGGTTATTGAGGGGGGGGGTGGAGAGATTGTTGTGAAGGGGGGAGGGGGTTGTTTTGCTTTAATTGAAAAATTTGATAACCTACCTAACTACGAGTCTAACTTAACTAACGTACCAGATCACGTATGATCTGAAGGTCCGATCTCAAACAGGTGTCTCTGAACCTTTCCAAGGAGACCGTTCGTCGCTCTTCAAAAGGCTGAAGGCCAGCCAGGCGGTGGACCTCAGAATTTCAGGTCCGTGGAGGACTGTTAAGGATCATCCTATAGATCTTGTTCTGGATCCTTTGGAGTTTGAGGTGATGGCACATAGCACAACTCTCCCAGATTGGCGTTCCGGACTCAATGGTGGGGAGGATGATTTGCTTGTGGACGTCAAGCTTATTTTTAAGGGAAAGGGTGGACTTTCTGTTGATAAGTGGGTAGAACGACCTAATCAAGATGTTGCACTTGGTGGATGTTTTGTCCACATGGGACCGGAATAGCAACTTGCTGTCAAGAGTGAGACCAAGGTAGACGACTTCACTCAACCATTCAATGGGAGTGTTATCAAGGTGGACTTTTGAGTTACCAGGTGGAACAAGCCGAGGTGAGTTGGAGTGCGGAAATAGTATGGTCTGTGTTTTAGCTGCATTGATACAAATCTTCCAGCTCTTGAAATAGTCGGACAGAACATCCAGGCCTGATTGGAGTTTTCTCGTCAGAGCACGGATCACTCGACCCTTATAGATGATGACAGTGTCATCTGCAAACATTGATAAAATACCACCACCCGGAAGATGTTGAAGAGGATAGGACCAAGGAGGCTACCCTGGGGAACCCCAGCATCAGCATTGAACGTATCAGAAGGAGAATTGTTCAAGAAGACCTGGAATGATCTGCCCGACAAGTAGTTTTTGATGATTTTTACAAGGAAGATCGGGAAGTTGTATCTATGCAGCTTGTACACTAGACCATCATGCCAGACATTGTCGAACGCCTTCTCAACGTCCAACAATGCCATGGCAGATGTATTGGAAACGGACTTGTTCCGCTTGATGATGTTACTAACCCGTGCGAGTTGGTGGATAGTAGAGTATGGTAAACCCGAATTGCTCTTTGAGAAAGATGTTATTATTATTTGAAAACACCAGCAGACGGCTGAGTATCAGTTTTTCGAATAGCTTCGAGATGGAGGACAAGAGGCTGATGGGGCGATAGCTTTTGGCCCTGATTGGATCTTTGCCAGGCTTGTGAATTGGAATGACTTTGGCTAACTTCCAGCATGCAGGGAAGTAGCCAAGCATCAAACACTTATTGAAGACCACTGAAAGGTGCTTGAAGAAGTCAACACTCAAGTTTTTCAACTCGAGGTTCACCACTCCATCGACACCAGCGGCATTCATGTTCTTGGTTGATTTAATCGCTGCTATTACCTCATCAGCCGATATTCTACTTTCGTCAGGGACAACTACGGGGGTGGCAGCGACTCTAGACATTGCCTCTGATACTGCAGGCTCGTGGAGACTCACAATGGCGTGGCCAAGGTTATGTGAATTCACAAAGTGTTGCCCAAGAGCATTGGCCTTTTCAACTGGGGTTATTGGCAAAGATGGATCCGAATTTTGGATAGGAGAGGAAAGGTGAGGAATGGGCCTCGGCTTATTTTTCAAAATCTTTGCCATTTTCCAGAATGGCTTAGCACCATCTGGGAGAGAGTGAATTTTGTTTGCAAAGTCCGCATTTCTGAGATCCACCATCCTGGTTTGGATGATTTTGTTCAAACGGTTGCAATTGGTCTTCAGGATAGGCAGACCAGTACGCTGGTACTGCCTACGAATCGTGTTGTGGAATCTAATGAAGTTTTTAGTGTGCCTGTCAAGGTTCAAAGTATTACTCACCTGTCTGGATACTGGCACATGTAGCTCCCTGACCCGGGAAATTGCTTCATCGATTGAACGCAGACACCAGTCAACGTCTTCGAACGATTCCGGTTGGACATCGTAGTCTACAGCGGTGTTGACGCAGTGTTGGAACTGACCCCAGTCTGCACAATGATAGTTGCGCCGGAAAACTTGAAATCGGTTAAGGGTGGATCCCACCACAGTCACCACCGGATAGTGGTCGGAGCTGAGTTCTTGAACGACGACTGGTTTAGAGATGTTGGCAAAATTGGAGATGTAGAAATCGATGGTTGAATGAGCTCTGGATCGACTTAACCGGGTGGGAGAATCCGGGCTCAAGATGTTGTAGTGACCTTCTTCAACGTCGTCGTTTAAGATAATGCCGTTCCTGTTGTTTCTGCTGTTTCCCCAGGCTTGGTGTTTCACGGTGAGGTCCCCGGCGATAATTTACTTGCTCTGCAGAGGCAGAGGCAGGAGAGCAGCGCTGATTTATATCTTTTCAGGTTCAAGCAGAATGATGTGCAATCAAGTGGTATTCGTTTATGGGTTTGGGAAAAAGGCTTATTTCATGAAAACAGTGATAAAATTATCATTTGTACATTTTCAAACGTTTAATTACACAAAAATTGGAAAAATATTTATTTCAGCAGGTTCGTAATGTAATATCCTATCGATTGGCGTATTTGGATTTTAATTTCATCTATAAATAACAAAGTTACAAGCGTTCAAAACCTAACACTCCTTTACCACACATATTTTTTATAGTCGTATAGTATAGTATAGTATAGTCGACAAAGACGTAGTTCTACGTCAAAAAATGTAGCCATCTCCATAAGCCTTGCCTTGCTTACAAATCTTCCAAGAACACAAGAACTGTCGAAGATTTTAAACAACCTGTTAATAAAGGTGGTGTCATTAAGGGCCTCATAGCCTAGTCAGTAAAGGCACGGTATTACCAAGCCGGAGGTGGCGGGTTCGATTCCCGGTCCGTTCGAGGGAATCTTTCGGGTTGGAAATTTTCTCGACTTCCCTGGGCATAGAATATCATTGTACTTGCCACACAATATACAAATTCATGCATTGGTATTGGCATCGAAAGCTCTCAATTAATAACTGTGGAAGTGCCTTTAGAACACTAAGTTGAGAGCACGCAATAAGCTAATGTGCACTAAGCTATAAGCTTGAAATGCGAATAAGAAGAAGAAGAAGTCATTAAGGATAACATGTCTTCGCCTAAAAATATTCTTACCGTAGTAATTACGAAAGTGAAACTATTCTCCAACATCACAAACTCTGAATAATTTGTGTGCCTTGTTTATCAATAGACCGTGCAGCTAATACGAAACATTATTTAAGTCCTTTTGACAGTTGATTTTTGCTGGTTTCCAGCAATAACTCTGATAAACTGGGTGTTCAGCAATAAAAAATATGTTTGCTGATATTTCAGTAAATATTATTTTGCTGGACCTTCGTCAGCAAACAATTTTGCTGGAAGAAGATATCAGAATTTGGTATGTACGCACCCAATTTTTAATGCCATAAACCTTCAAAATTTTGCTGGATTTTGCCAAGCTAAAGTTCAGCAATCCTTTCAGCAAAATATGTCAGTAAAATGATCTGTCAATAAAGTTACCGCAGATTGCTGAAAAACCAGCAAAATTTTACTGATGCTGCAGCAAATAGGAGGAGCAATTATTTTACAGCATGAAGGAATGAAAAATGTAAAAGGTTTGGAATTCAATGTGTACCACAATTCATTCTAAATATCGTTATTTATTCTAGGCTAGTTATATTTGGTATTATTCATACGGAACACACATTTTGTTGATAGTTTCTATAAAACAAGCAAACGCGTCTTCTGATCCGGTCATGTTGCGATTTTGTGATAAATTATATTTTTTCAATTTCAGCATGGTTTTTTTAGGATTAAACGTTCGAAATGCTGTGCTTACTTGTTGGTGTATAAACATCATTTTAAAGAAAGAAAAAAATGGTGCTAGAATATAGCGAATATTACCGTCGGGAAGCAAACATACGGGGAAATTGAATTTTCTAGCACTGACGTTTCATTTGACACATCAAATACAATTTACTAAGATTCTGGTTTTGCTGGAACCAGTTCAGCAATTCATTTTGCTGGAACTTGAATCAAAATTTTTGTGTGTAGTTCATGTTTTGAAATTAGTGCAGAAAAGAAATTAGCTGCAACGAATGGTGCATCTAGGACGATTCATTCTGAATCGGCCCAAAATCCCAGACGGTAAAAACGTAAATTTCGAAATAGTGACAACGATTGGACTGATGATGTTTTTCAAGAAAATGCGAGTTTTGCGGATGTTGTTAAAATATCTAGTCGTGCTAGTACAAGTACAAATAAAAATATAAGTAAAAGTAACAAACCGAATAATCGTAAGACTCGTCCGGTCATTGTGATTAAACCGAAAGAATCCAAACAAGCTTGCGAAGATGCTCGTAAGTGTTTGAAAACACAGTTAGATCCAAAAACACACAAAATCAGTCATTTTAGGAATGGTAAAGATGGCGCCATTATTGTTGTGCAACAGGAGCTAATCTAAATGATGTAAAAACTGGTATTGAAAGCAATCTGGGTGCAAAATATAGTGCTGTTGTTCCCACATCGGTGTTAAGATTGAAAATAAGAGGCATGAGCTATCAGTATTCCTCCGATGTCTTCATTGACTTCTTAAAAAGTCAAAATAAAGACATCGCTATTAATGATGTAAAAGTAGTTAACCCGTAAAGTACCAGGACGAACGAATTTTTTTTCAACAAACTCGTTCTCAGCAATGCCTCATCCTATTTTCATAAACTTGGATTTTTATTAAAGGAGAATAGTTAAACTAACTTTTGTCGTACGTACCACCCCCTTAGAACCCTTATCGTTCTTAGGAGATGTAAATATGTCTGTGTTTTTCTGTACTTTTTTAACGCGTTTGACCAAATGTTCAAATTTTTTACGCGAATCGGTTGTCTGGTGCAACAAATGATATCAGATAGATGAAATATGATAAGTAAGACTGAATTTAGATATTTCCACAACGTATGGCTATATTATCGGTTCCGGGAGTCCCGGAAATCGGTTCTGTAGGGCATAGTAATATCTCAGGCAAAAGTATCTTATGGCATGTCAAATCATGTCAAATAAGTAGAATCAAGTGAATGAAGATGATTTGAGATGATTTTGGCCAGTTTGGCATCGGTTGCGGAACGCGGATCTGTGAATTTCGGCGGACGGTTTGTTAGCATTTAATTACAATGAGGTTATGATATCATATTATGCCAAAATGACAAGCTATGAGCAATGAAATCAGGTTGTAGTGTATCTGATGACATATGAGCTCATTGACATCGGTTCCGGGAAATCCGTGGAATCCGGTTTTATACCCCACAGTAACATTCGCGGTATAAAGGGTGATACGGTCAAAATTTGGTCAATATCAACTTGACGTATTTCTTTCAATTTTGCATTTAAAAAACCTGAACACCCCTCATTTTGAAGGTGTGTGTGTGTGGAATGTTGCTCCTATTTTGATTTTGGAATTCACTCTTCAGTTGTCAAAATGCCGTCCAAGCAAGAAGAGCAGCGTATCAAAATTTTGCTCGCGCATCGCGAAAATCCGAGCTACTCGCACGCAAAGTTGGCAAAATCGCTAAAAGTTGCCAAATCAACCGTTACAAATGTAATTAAAGTGTTTGGGGAACGTTTGTCGACAGCCAGGAAGTCTGGATCGGGGGGAAATCGAAAACCGGAAGCCGCTGAGACGACAAAGAGAGTTGCCGGTAGTTTCAAGCGAAACCCTAACCTCTCTCTCCGAGATGCCGCAAATAAGCTGGGTGTATCGTCTACAACCGTGCATCGAGCCAAAAAACGAGCGGGACTATCGACTTACAAGAAGGTAGTGACTCCAAATCGCGATGATAAACAAAATACGACGGCCAAAGCGCGATCTGTACACGACGATGCTGACGAAGTTTGACTGCGTGGTAATGGACGACGAAACCTACGTCAAAGCCGACTACAAGCAGCTTCCGGGACAGGAGTTTTATACGGCAAAAGGAAGGGGAAAGGTAGCAGATGTTTTCAAGCACATGAAACTGTCAAAGTTCGCAAAGAAATATCTGGTTTGGCAAGCCATCTGTACCTGTGGCTTGAAAAGCAGCATTTTCATAGCTTCCGGGACTGTCAACCAAGAAATTTACGTGAAAGAGTGTTTGAATAAACGTCTGCTGCCTTTCCTGAAGAAACACGGTTGTTCCGTACTGTTTTGGCCGGATTTGGCATCTTGCCATTACGGTAAAAAGGCCATGAAGTGGTACGCCGCCAACAACGTGCAGGTGGTTCCCAAGGACAAGAACCCTCCCAACATGCCAGAGCTCCGCCCAATTGAGAAATACTGGGCTATTGTCAAGCGGAACCTAAAGAAGACCAAAAAAACTGCTAAGGGCGAGCAGCAGTTCAAGGCAAACTGGCTTTCTGCGGCGAAGAAGGTGGACAAGGTGGCTGTACAAAATCTGATGGCAGGGGTCAAGCGTAAGGCCCGGCAATTCGGATTTGGAAAAGCGGAAGCCTAACTGAATATTTTTCCTGAATTTTATACTAATTGAACTTGAAAAAGAAATTTAATTTTATTTTTTGAATAAACGATTTCACCGATTTACACGCGTTTTCCCTTGACCAAATTTTGACCGTATCACCCTTTAATAATCATGTTGCATATCAAATCTTGTTAGCATGATAAGATAAGGTCAATAAAGATTATTTGTGGTGATTCCTTTGGCATATGGTTACATTGGCATCGGTTCCGGGATTCCTGAATTCCATTTCATAGATTCCGCAATACGATACGGTAAGGTAAGGTAATCATATTCATGAAAACCATATCATGTGGTGGTTTCAATCACGACAAAAAAGTAGATATGCCTAATGAAAACAGTTTTAGATGAATTCTGTGACACATGGCCACATTGACTTCGGTTCCTGTGATCCTGAAACCCAGTTATTTAGGCCATAGCCATATTTGAGGCAAATGAATCATACTGCATATCAAGGCATGTTTCAATGCCTCCAGTATCTGGTTCCGTAAATTCTGGATTAAAACTAGGAATGATATGTTCGAAGCTACTATGTCGCGTGGTACGTAAATCATGCATGTTCAACCGAGGTGAATATTATAATGCAAACAAAACATAAATCTGAGGACAGTAGCCACCATGCTCCATGAATTCGAGGGACATATTATCCATCACTATATTAATCACTACCTAACGTAACATTTGAAGAACCTATCATCTTGTATAAACAAAACTTGTATGGCCCTTTTCACGCTAACCGAAGTAGGAGGAATTGCAAAATTTAACTAATTCCAGCTGAACATTGCATTAGGTTCTAAGTAATATTGATCGATTCTCTTCGTTGACTTTCTATTTCGTTAATAACTTGAGCACATAACCATTCCTTGTTGTTTTTGTTTTTTTGTGTGCTGAAAATACTTGGGAATGTATTTACATGGCCGTGAAGATACAAAGAGAAAGTCGACGGAGAGAATCTGTCAATGTTACTTAGGACCTAATGCAATGTTCAGCTCGAATTCTCGTTTTTATCAAAAGGCTAAAACGCTGTACAGACTGGAGAGTTATAACATGTTATAACGGTTGTCAAATAATTGCAACACAGAAACCACCATCAAGATAGCGCTATAACATGTTATAACTCTGTAGTCTGAACGTACTATAAAACGCTGTACAGACTGGAGAGTTATAACATATTATAACGTTTGTCAAATAATTGCAACACAGAAACCACCATCAAGATAGCGCTATAACATGTTATAACTCTCCAGTCTGGACAGCGTTTTAACGTACTATCATAGTACGTTCAGACTACAGAGTTATAACATGTTATAGCGCTATCTTGATGGTGGTTTCTGTGTTGCAATTAAGTGACAACCGTTATAACATGTTATAACTCTCCAGTCTGGACAGCGTTTGAACGTACTATAACTCTTTCGACTGACGTGTAATAAAGAATATCCGTCAAACACTTCCGACAAAATTCATAGACCCTTGGGTAGCGAACTTGAATTAATCAACTCTTTATTCATCAGAACAACACTATCAGAATGAACCAGGGGAAGCTCATAAGTTTTGACAGACGCACCGGCGCAACTATCGATAATTTAGAGATTCACAACTGAAAAGAGAGTTAGAGCAGGCTTTTACACTCTCTTTCTCCATTACTCTCTTTGTCTGCAATCAGATATCCAGGTGCACAGCGAGAAATGCACACTTTGGGCACCCATACATCACAAATGTTCATCTAATTTAAACTCACACATTCAAACCGGTCTGCAAGTATGATAAAGATCAAAGCCTACCAGACTGCTGTTTCCGTGTTGCTCCCGTTTGACGCGTGACTGCTGAAAGCTTCAATTACAACCAGTGGTGAAAACCGCCATGTATTGTGGAAAATTTGTGGTATGTTTCAAGAGGTGATAGAAGGTCTGCTTGGCTTACATCAGGCATTTGGCCATTCACAAACTTGCCACCTGCCACCCAAAAGAGCTCGCTTTTAGGTGCTCTATTTAACGAGTTTTGTCATGGAAGTGATATCGAGATGGTAAGAAATCAATGCATTAAGGATTAGGCAGACCATCCCAACTGAATGTAACCCTTTTTGAAGCAAACCAAGGTCGAAGATTTAATTGAACCACACTATACAATAGTGTATTCATGGTCACTTGTGGTCTGGAAGTACAGCTTTACTGTGACCATAAAATCTATAAAAATCTAAACGCATTTTTTTAATTGTTTACACCTGTGTCGTGCACAGGTTGCACATGTGGACTCGACGCCATTTTAATCTTCTATTTGTTGTTCTCTAGTTTTATAGTGTTTAAGACTAGGGTTCTGATGCATGGTCATTATCGGTGTCATTGTTTAAATTTGTTGCTAAGGAATTCAATTTTGACTGACAAAGAGGCGCTTTGGAGAGTGTTTCAACACTTCGAAGGGTACACATCAAAAACATAATTTTGATATTACATCAAAGTGGATGCACTTCAATCGTGTCAAAAATATGGTATAATGTTACTTTCCAAAAAGGACAACATTATCATAAATAAAGTGCATGAACTAACGTTACGCTGTTTTTACTGCATTTGTTTATTTTTGTGGCCATAAAAATTAGCTGAGATTTTCGACATGATTGAAGTGCATCCTCTTAGATGTAATCATAAAATTCATGTTTTGCTGTGTATAAATAGTGAGCCCTTTCAATTTTAGTCGGAGCCTTGCGATGAATGCAAGAATGACAACTGTAAAAAATCAAATACTTCATCATCTCTCAATAGTGATGGAGTAATAGGACATGCACTAAACTAAGGACAAGGGATATCCTACAATAGATCAAATTACTAGTCGCAATGGTGTTAGGTCCCAAACAGAGGAAAAAACGGTCCGGAAATCTGGATCTGATACTGGTTCTCGGGAAGTCATTCTGGAATTATGATCCTGGCTTAAATATTCCATAGAGTGTGGCACTACAGAAAAGTCAAGTAAATATTACAATTCCAATCAAACATGATGCTGAGGACACTTGCATGTTCCGGGATCTGTTCCAGAGTTTTCCAGAAGTCATTTTGGACTTATGGTCATGAATAAAATACTCCATACCCTAGTACGAATCGTTCGTGGCAACTTCTATACGACTTGTATCAGTCATAAATAGGCTGCTTCAATTTTTCGAGATGGAAATGTGCTACTTGGGTTGAGTGTGACACGTTAAATTACCACAGAAAATCCAATTGAATATTATTATGATGCCAATATAATATGACCCTGATGATTACTGCACCTTCCGGGATCTGATTCAAGGGCCTCTTCGGGGTAGTCGAAATTAATCGTTTTCCATATGATCGTTTGTATGAAAAAGTTGTTCCCTGTAAATCATTCCAGACCAATGAGTGCGCCATAGAGAGCGACACATCAAATCACTATAGAAATTATATTGCCTATTTTGAATATTATATTAGTAGCGGTAAGCTCCATCGAGGATAATACGCACCATGGCGTATTATCTTCAATTTAAATCTAGGATTTCACTTTAATACCCCAATTCCGGGGTAAAAAGCTTTTTGAAGTTTAATCGGCCCACACTACTGCACCATTTAAATCGAACGAGTGCGAGCAAGAGGAAAACAGATTAGTGGGAAAACAAACCGTTCATTCATCCATGTGTGCTAGATAGAGAAAGACGATTAAACGTCAAAAAGGTCTATAGACTTCTCTGACGTTTGTGAATTGCACAAGTATTAGTGCAGAACTTTGGGTAAATTCAAAGGTTTTCTTGCACTAATACTTATAATTTACCCCGAGTTCTGCACTAATACTTGTGCATTTCACAAACGTCAGAGAAGTCTATTAAGGCTGTGAACCATTTGCCGAGTTAAATTTAACTTGTGGTTAAAAGTGACATTTCGAAAGTTATTTTTTATGTTCGAAAATCCCCATGCTGTCAATCGACCGGTTTTCGAGCCACGGTTGTCAAAATTTAACTTCTTGTCTGTCAGAAATAACCACCCTCGGGTAGCAGGGCTAATCGATAACTTTCCATCTGTCAAATTATAACCAAAAGTTAAAAAATCCGCTAAATGGTTCAGAGCCTAAAGAAAATCCGAGATTTTCAACAAGTACGCAGCCAAAACAAAATTTGGCTCTCTCCGCTATCACACACACACATACACAACAAATGTCATTTGCATAAAAAAAGAACAGGACTAAAAATTCTCGCGTCACTTTTTAAAAGGTCCTATCTACATTGATCAATTCTCTCCATCGACTTTCTCTTTGAATCGTCGCCGTGTTAAGATATTTCCGGATATATTCAACTAACACTTCGATGGAAGAAGCAAAAATCTAGCTTTTAAAACGACAAAGACTACAGGAAACGTTTTTGTAGCCAAGTTATTTAAGAAAGAGATATTCGATGAAGAACATCGATCAATGTAGATTTTTTTATTTGAAAATTGATGCTAGAATTGTCCGCTAACGACATTCTAACGGCACCTGAATCCAATCGCCCTTTCAGCGGGCAGGACTCTTCAGGTTTGTCCAAAAAACCCACAGTCAAACCAGCGGCTTCATCTGCAGTAACCAGCGCGGACAATTAACAGCCACCACTTCGACCCAAACGGATATCGTTCCGTCGATTTGGAGCGATTATGAGTGTCACTAGAATCACTTTTGTGTCACTTGGTGACGAGTCGCGTCACTGGAGCGATTATGAGTGTCACTTTTCCATAACTTTTTGTAACTCAGTTACGGCCCTAATAAAAATACCATAAACGAACGATAGCCCAAGTGATCGAACTATTCCACAAATGGTGTGGATGATTTCCTTAACACGTCGTTAAGAAAAATAACCATAACAAATTCATTAGGGGAGTAACGTCACATGGTTACTGACAAGTGAATGCAGTGTTTTTAGAAACTTGAATGACGAGTCGTGTCAGTGGTGAGGTTTTGTAATAATATTTCAAAAACTGCCCATAAGTACAAATATAACTTACGTTATTCACTTCGATTTCTTCAATAAAATATTTTAATGTAAAGTATTTTGTTGAAGAAATCGAAAAAATCAAGATGCAAATTATCAAAATGTAGAAAACACTTCAATAAGGTAAAAGATTTTCATAAAAAATTGATGTTTACCATTAAGTCTTAACCAGGGTATCAAAAATATCGTAAACCGACAAAATGATTAGCAAAAAGCGAGCCAAAACAAGTAACGGTAAGCATATAAAATTTAGCTCTCAATTCCTTTCACCTTAAACGAGTACTAATCTTGATTTCAATAACTCTTTTTCTGATTTTTTTATTTTGATTCCTTTGTTCCAACTTTCTTTAGAAAGCAGTTGAACTAGCTTCAAAAAGTGTATTTCGTACATTGCGATAATTCCTGTGTTAAATTCAAAGAACGGAAAATAATAATTTGAACTGTACATCATTAGCAGTGCATTATCTTTGTTTAGATGAAGATTTTTGTAATCTTTGAAACCAGAGAAAAGTTATAAGGGATGCATCAAATCCATTTAAATTATCGACTGAAATGTAAGCTGAGCCTCAATATATTGAAATGATTGTAATATGCCAGGTTTGTGCAGTATTTCAGAATTTCGAAAGATTTTTTATTCGTTTTATTATAAACGTCATTTCATGAAGGAAATTGGTTGGAAATGCTATCTAGTATGAAACTTTAGTGTGATAATTTATTAGCTAGATGATGGTCTGAAGAGTGTATGTAGATAGTTCAGCTAGAGTACGGCAGTATGAAAAATGAATATAAGTTGAAAATGAGCGAAGGGCTAATTAACCGTACCGTACTAGTCAAACGCACGCTTCTTTACCCGCATAAATGCGAACCATTACTTAACATTGCCGGAAATGGTTAAATATTGTTTATAATCCCTGCTAAACTTTAACTGAAGTGTTTATGGAACTTTACATGAACGATTGTGTGATAAACTTTTAACCTTATGAATTTTGGTTTTTTGGAAGTGAACCTTACAAATAATGGGTTGTTAAGAACCATTACTACTCCAAATTCTTTTTTTCTCCATTCATGTTTGGTAAAGGAATTATATTGGAATTATATTATAATACATCAATTCCAAATAATAATAATAATAATATAATAATAAAAAATTAATAATATAATATAAAAAAAAATTATATTAATAATAATTATTTAGAATTATATTATCAAAGGGACTGTTGTTAAGGGATACTTAGGTTATTTAAATTTGCGAGGAAATCTACAATTTGGTTTTTTATGAATATTTAGGTTATTTCATATCCGTGGTATGCACTGAAAATAGGGTTGCTACCACTCATTTCGTACAATTTTTTTTAACTATCAAATCATTGGATGTTATAATGATAATTAGAACTTGTAAGCAAGTTACAAGAAGAGGTTGTAATTTAAGTTTTGACCAATAAAACTTGTTAATTTCCCTTTTAGAGCATCACAATTAGCGATTTTACGATTCGTGAACGCTCACTCTGAGTGAACACTCACGAATCATAAAATCGCTAATTGTGATGCTCTGAAAACGAAATGGACAGGATTTATAAGTCAAACACATACTTTGAAACCTCTTTTTGCAAGCATAACATATCATTAGAACATCCAATAATTTCATAATTAAAAAAAAAACATTTTTTAATACCAAGTGAGTGGAAGCAACCCTAGAAAATAGATCCGAAAAACTAAATTTCATGAATTTTGATGCTCTGCAGCTATTTTAAATAAATATGATTACATTAGCAAAAATCACCATCATAGCGCCCCTTAGTGGGACTTTGTATGGGAACAAGCAACCAATTTGTTAGTTTAGTGTCAAAAAGCGAATTTATTATTTTGCTTTATCTATAAATAACTATGATTCATCTTCTAGAATACAACGCCCCAACTGTAACCCCATCTGTAACCCCAACTGCATACCTTCAACTAAATATTCTTCAAGCGCGTCACTGATATTTTTATCATGATACCGGGTTGCTCAGAAATAATTCTAAGGACTTTCAGGATATCCAAGATTGTTTGTGCAAACGTCAACTAAGTGTGAACAAGAACAAACAGGTGCTGCTGGTAGTGGAATCCATGTACCATCTTCTGTATTCTACTGAATCCGTATCAATAAAATGCAATAGTTCGTATGCCTGTCAGGATGGCCAGATAATCGATCGTGCTTAATTTTCATCAGGTATTACACAACGTAGGAAAGTTCTGCCCGTGCGTGATCGAAGGTCTTAAGAAAGTCCTCTGTATATTTTCCAAGACTGCAGGATGATCAGGTTTTATTCTGAAGATCTTGAATTCTGCAATCATTCAAATAATGCCTATCAGGTTGGTCAGATACTATTACAAAGACCTTCGGGTTATCAAAGATATTAAGGAAGTTATCTGGAATTTGTTTCAAGACTTCAGGATGACTAGGTATAATTTAGAAGATCTACACCTGTTTATCAATTCAAATCACGTCTCTTACGTTTTATTTTTTATACCGGGCTGCTCAAAAATTATTCCAAAAACATCCAGGATATCAAAGATCTCAAGGAAGTCCTCTGGCTATTTTTCAAAGACTTCAGAATGATCAGATTTTATTCTGAAGACCTTGAACTGTGCAACCATTCAAATTACGTCTCTGAAATGTTCTATCATGATAACAGGTTGCTCAGAAATTATTCCAAAGTGCATCAGGATATCAAAGATCTCAAGAAAGTCCTCAGAATATTTTCTAAAGGCTTCAGAATGAACAAGGAGGAACAGGTATTATTCTGAAGATTTAGAAGTGACCAACAATTCAAGTCAAGTTCCCAGATATTTTTTTTCTCAATACCAGATTGTTCAGAAATTATTCCAAAGACCTTCAGGATATAGATCTAAAGGAAGTCCTCATGATATTTTCTCAATACTTCAGGATGACCAGGTATTATTCCGTAAATCTAGAACTGCCCAACAATTCAAATCACGTCTCAGATATTTCTGCGCCTTTTGAGCTAAGAGAACCCCCAAAACATGGGGCATATAACAGGGACAATATGTTTAACACATCAAAGAACTTACAAGAACTTTCGCGAAGCTCAGAATATTCCGAAAAGTTTATGTAATACCAGAGAAGTTTAAACATTTTTGGACTTCTTGTAAGTTTTCTAAACTTCCGAGGGGGTCAATTAACTTTATTAAAGCTTTTGACCCCTTCTTAACTTTTAAAAAGTTCTCTGAATGTCCTGGAAAATTCTGATCTTTACGGAAGCTTAAGAATGCAAGCGATCCCTTTCTTAACCAAGAGAATTGTGATGAAGAATCTGCGACGCTTTGCATTGTAGCTGAGAGAAGTTCCTAAACCGACAAGTAGCCGATGTTGGCTTCTGGATCAGTCCAGAAGTGAAGTGAAGTACATAAGGGAAATGGCTCTAATGTGGGCCTATGGACCTAAGATTGGGCCCATCGCGTCATTGGGACGGTACTTATGGATATTTTTGGTCGCAAGTGAAAATTTAGTCGATTGCTGAATTTATGTATGGGCCCAAATTAGGAGCATTTAGGCTGACATTACATCCATTACCCCTATGTGGTTTGCAGACGGTAATTTTTTTTCCTTGATTTGTTTTCCGTCGGTCTTGTTTTCCGTACCAGTGCTACCGACGCCAGGGAGGCAGCTACTGCACCTGGACCACAGCTAAGTAAAATTGACAGATTCTCTTCGTCGACTTTCTCTTTTGATCCCCACGACCATGTAAATACATTGCCAGGTATTTTCAGCACACAGATCGGTAAAATAAGCATTTATCTAGCATCTAATATGACAAACACAACAAGAAACGGTTATGTCTTCTTCTTCTTCTTCTTCTTCGCATTTCAAGCTTATTGCATATCGCATATTAGCTTATTGCGTGCTCTCAACTTAGTGTTCTAGATGCACTACCCCAGTTATTAATTGAGAGCTTTCGATACCTGTACCATTTTTGCATTGGTATAATAGTGTGGCAAGTCCAATCATACTTCTATCCCCAGGGAAGTCGAGAAATTTTCCAACCCGAAAAATTCCTAGACCGGACCGGGAATTGAACACAGCGACCTCCAGCATGGTCTTGCTTTGTAGCTGCACCTTTACCGACTGAGCAACGGGAGGCCCAGAAACGGTTATGTGCTCAAGTTATTAACGAAAGAGAAAGTCGACGAAGAGAATCGATCAATGTTTCTTAGGACCTAATGCAATGTTTAGCTTGATACAGATTCCTGTTTCGGATGTCGAAGTCGAACATAAAAACAACTGCAGGAGTACTTTTTGATTCGGTCGTATGTAACATTTTTGTCAATTAGAGAAACGAGGTGTTTTGTTTTGGTTAACAAATTTTTTTTTCTATTTTCGATGCGATGGATTTTCGATTTTGATGTGAAAATGAAACAGAAATGAGGTAGTGGGCCTAAATTTTGACTTTAGGAAGAGTAAGCAGAGTATTATCTGGTAGCATTAAAATGTCAATTTGTTTACATTTGTTACATACGACCTATACACAAAATGCACTCCAGAACTATCAGTTGATTGACAGCTCTCTCGCGAATGCACTTACACATAGACACTCCCTACAATACGAGAGAGAATTGATGCGTGCTTTTATAGTTTAATCCTCTCTTGGTGCTTACCAAATTACCAGATTTCCCAAAATCCGGATTAAATCGCGTATTATCTTCGATGGAGCTTACCGCTATAGGTGAGCGAAAAGATTGGATCATGGATTAAACCTGGCAGAATATTGTGGAGCGTAGATAAGCAAAAACCGCGATAGAGCGAGTGAGAACCAGAGGAGCCAACAACGAAGCCTGTCAACGGTAGTCGACTCTAGAGAAGGAAGTAAACCGCAATTGCAGACGAGACAAGTGACCGACGAAGGAGAGAATGCCGCAACAACCGGCGATATCCTCCTTCTCTGCGATATATCACGACGTCTGATTGGAGCAAGGATGAATCCAAAGATGCATATGAAAGACGCGGCTGGACAGTTGCTTACTGACCCCAGTAACCAGCTGAAACATTGGAATTATAATATTCACTTGGGCTTGTTATGTTATTGCACTCCATGGAATATTTCAGCCAGGACCATTAGTTCAAAATTACTTCCGGCGAACCTGGATAAGACCCCGTATGAAAAAATGTGTTCACAATTTCCTGAATGATTGGCATTATAATATTCACATGGGTTTGCTATGGTTATTTGATTTTTTGCGCTCTATGAAATATTTCAGCCTCGTTGTTGCGATTGCAACGAAGGAGACAATTTTTCCGATTTTCTGAACGTTGTATTTCTAGTGATAACGTTAAAAAATTCCTAACGAATGAAAATTTAAATGTACAGTAGTATAAGTTTTTGTTTCTGTTGTACATAGTAATTTTAGATTATTCTTAGACGATAATGAGGTAAGTTTACTGGTTTGTGTATAAAGAGACTTACGTTTAGTGTCCCTTTTTGTGTTTAGTTGTTCGATCGGTGATGGGATCACTGTAAATTAGATTCCTAGGTTAGGTTATGAATAACAAATTTTCAACAAATTTAGGTTACAATTATGAAATTTTACCTGCTTTCAATTTGCTTTGTGTCTGTTTTAAATATGCGTGAAAGTCCCGTAGATTCCCGAGTAGCAGCTATATAATAAGTGATTCTAGGTTTAGTTTAGTTTTATAAATTCATTTTCTGCATCATCACTGCATAAACTAACCTACGCTTACGACCGTACTATTTCACCGTACTATTAGTTCTAGTTCACTTTTATTACTAAATGCATTATATTCACTAATTTAAATAGGATAAGAAAATTTTAATTAATTTTCACTAGCAATAAGTAGGAATTATATCGAATTTTATTAACAACTTTTTATTCGATTACGGCCTTTCTTTTGATCTGTGCCTGTCTGTCTGTCTGTCTGCCTGGCGTTTTGTCACAGTGACTCACCGATAGTGGGGTACGTCAGAGCGGACAATGTATTAACATTTTAAGGTACGTACCATCGCTGCAGTTGGATGTGTGGTGCGGCGCAACGAGTTGTTGCGACACTCGTTTATTGGGCTGGAATGATTTCCGGAGAACCTTGATCAGATTGCGGATGGTCATACTCTTTGGAAAATTTTAGCTAGGACCGTTAGTTCATATTGACTTCTGGAGCACCAGGATCAGATCCTGGATGGTGGCTACTGTCCTCAGATTATTTGCATTAGGGCGATCTATTTATTATGTCACGCTAAATTGAGAAGAAAAAACTACCCCCTCCCCCATTTCGTCACGTTTTTCCTAAATCTAATGCATTGCTTGTCACAAAATCATAACTCCCCCCCGCCTTAGCTCCCCCTTAGAGTGTGACATAATATATGCATCACCCCTTATAATATTCACCTCGGTTGAACATGCAGGTTTTACATACCGCGCGATATTGTAGTTTCAAATATCTCATTTCTAGTCATAATCCAGAATTTGCGGAACCAGATACTGTTATACCCCGTACTTACATGGCTTACATCATGTAATATAGGCTGTCTTGCAATGAGCACTCATATATCTAGTTTTCACTGGAAATCCCATGTATGAGTGCTTATTGCAAGAAAACCTATATTACATGATATAAGCCGTAGTCTGTCCGGGGTATTAGCCTTGAAAAAGATGCCAATGTGTCTACATGACAATGAAATTATCTGAAATAATCATTCATGGCCATATCCTATGATTTGATATGCAGTATGATTCATTTGCCTCAAATATAACTATGGCCTAAAGAACTGGGTTTCAGGATCACAGGAACCGATGTCAATGTGACTATGTGTCACAGGATTCATCTCAAACTGTTTTCATTAGGCATACCACCACATGATATGGTTTTCATGAATATGACCTTACCTTACCGTACCGTATTGCTGAATCTATGAAATGGAATTCCGGAATCCCGGAACCGATGCCAATACGACCATATGCCAAAGGAATCACCACAAATAATCTTTATTGACCTTATCTTATCCTGCTAACAAGATTTGATATGCAACATGATTATTATACCGCGAATGTTACTGTAGGGTATAAAACAGGATTCCACGGATTTCCCAGAACCGATGACAATGTGCCCAAATGTCATCAAATACACTACAACCTGATTCCATTGATCATAGCTTGTTAATAACCTCATTGTAATTAAATTCCAACAAACCGTTCGCCGGAATTCACAGATTCGCGTTCCGCAACCGATGCCAAACTGGTCAAAATCATCTCAAATCATCTTCATTCACTTGATTCTACCTATATCCTGTGGCATGTCAAATGCCACAAGATACTTTTGCCTGAGATATTACCAACAATCAATTCGAAACTAACGATTTTAAATTGGCTCACTACTTGACTAGCCTATTGGTCCCAAGCAAATCGATTAACTTACCCCATTCTAGTCGAAATTCTATCGCCGTATCAAGACGCTAAAGATGCGACTGAAGAGTCTAGTGACGTCACTGAACCTCATCAAGACCTTCGTAGACGACTACACTGAGGAGACGCAGGGCGACGAAGTCCCTGTCCGTCTTGAGAACCTGATAAAGTTGTGGTCAAACTACAATACCGTCCAGAGCAAGCAGGAGACGCTCGATGAAGCTGCCATCGAGGCCCACCTAAAGGAGCGGATGTCGCTTGAGTCCGCTTATTATCATGTCAAGGGCTTTCTACTGGCCTGAAATAAAACGGCAGTTACACTAACTCACCCGTTTCCTAATCAATCCGAGACGCAATTCCCTCCGTCGGTATCGCAGGTGCGTTTGCCTGACGTTAAACTCCCCGTCTTCGATGGCAAACTGGAAAACTAGCTAAACTTCCACGATTTGTATGTGTCGCTGGTCCACTCGGTGGTCGGTCTCTTGAATATCCAGAAGTTTTATTACCTCCGATCATCATTATCGAATACAGCTCTTCAACTCATCCAATATGTGCGAACAATTACCTCGGCTGAAGCAGGCGTACGTAGACAATCTCTTCGATTTCACTTCTATTGAAAGAGAAACGGAAACGGAACTCCACAGTTTGGTGGAGAAATTTGAGGCAAACGTCAAGGTTCTGCAGCAATTAGATGAACGTATTTCGCTCATCCGTATGCTCAGCATTCGACTGGATCCAACGACAAGGCGAGATTAGGAGGAGTACTCTTCGACCAAACCAGCGATCACTTTCAAGAACCTGACATCTTTCATCCAGCACCGTGCAATCCATCCAGGCCAAGCCCATCGAAGCTCAACCGTCGACCGTTCAGAAGAAGCCAGTTAAGCGAGCCACGGAGCCAACCAGGTCAATCTTCGGAAGTGTGTCATCTGCTCAGACCATCACCCTTTGTACAAGTGTTTCGTAACTTTCGATGGAAGAAAAAGAGAAGGAGATACGCCGTCATCAACTCTGCCAAAATTGCCTTCGAAAGGATCACCTATCAAGGGATTGTTCGTCATCCACCAACTGCCGACAGTGTCGTGGACGTCATCACACTCAGCTATGCTCGAACGATTCCTCTTTCTCGTCGAACTCTAAACAAGTCCAGCATCCGAAACCTGCTATATCTACTCCAGGTACCGATCCTCCGACCATGTCTTCGTCTGCTACGGTCGTCTCTGCTACGGTCGTCGAATCCATCAGTTGCGCTTCCACTAGTCATAAGCAGAAGACAGTTCTTCTTGCCACTGCAGTGATCATCTTAATTGATGACAACGGATTCGAATACGTCGCTCGCGCACTCCTGGACTCAGGAAGTGAATGCTGCTTCATCACGGAACGGTTTTTGCAGCGCATCAAGGCTCAGAGGAAGAAAATCTATCTTCCAATCTCAGGAATCGGACAAGCGTTAACTCAAGCTAGGCAAAAGTTTTCATCCACAATCCACTCTCGAGTTGGTGCGTACTCCACCAACGTCGAATTTCTCGTTCTGCCCAAGGTGATCATCGATCTACTAGCTACTTCCGTCGATACTTCGACTTGGGACATACCACCCAGCATCCAACTCGCAGATCCCTCGTTTGACAGCACCAATCCCATCGATGTCATCATTGGAGCCGAAATCTTCTTCGACCTGTTCAAGGTTTCCGGACGAATTCCTCTCGGCGACAATCTTCCGGTACTGGTCAATTCCGTCTTTGGTTGGGTAGTATCTGGGAAGTCTACAATGAGTCCGTCTACCGCTCTCGTCATAGAAAACGTCGCTACCGTTGCAGATATCCTTCACCTAATGGAAAAATTCTGGACAATCAAGGAAGACAGCACTCGACAGCGTACTCCGTTGAAGAAGCTGCCTGCGAGGAACATTTCTGTCGTACTGTGGCTCATACTCCAGAAGGACGCTACGTAGTCCGCTTACCATTCAAGGAAGAGGTCATAAGTCAAGTTAGTGACAACCGTCGTACCGCTTTTCGTCGATTCCATCTGCTTCAAGGTCGTCTAATCCGCAACCCCGACCTTCACTAGCAGTACAAGGCTTTCATCGACCTCGGACACATGAAGCGCATTCATGATTAAGAAGACCCAGAGGTATAGCACTATTACCTTCCACATTACGCTGTTATACGCGAGGAAAACACGACGACGAAGTTACGGGTCGTCTTCGATGCCTCGTGTAAAACCCCGAACGGACCTTCACTCAACGACGCGCTGATGGTTGGACCAACGGTGCAAGAGGACATTCGATCAATCACGATGCGCTCCCGAAAGCATCAAATCATGGTAGCTGCCGATGCCAAGATGATGTACCGTCAAGTTCTTGTCGACCCTCGTGACTGCCGAGTCCAACTCATCGTCTGGAAATCGTCACCGGACTACCCGATGGAGACATAGGAACTCAATACCGTAACGTACGGTACCGCCAGCGCTCCTTTCCTCTCCAAGTAACACATAAAACATCTTTTGAAAAATAATTAGAACGGCTTGTTATAGAAATGTATTATAAGTGATACAGAAAACATCCCACGTTATACATGAGGTTTATAGATGTATTCTTCATACTTCCTAGATTCAACATTTTCCAAAATATAGTTTTCTTTTGCTTTTATCTTTAAATGTTATTTAAACGTGCATCTTACTGTTTAAATACCACTATAAAACTTGTCGTACACAAAATGAATCCTAGTTGAATTTATAAAGTTTGTTAAATGCAAAGATAGTAACTTTTTTGAACCACCCTAACATTCCAATAGTTTTTCGAACCACCCTACCCTGTTTGTATTTGCTTTTGATCCTCATATACCATATACCTTCAGTAAACACTAACACACACACAAACGGAAGACAATCTATGTAGAACAAACAGAATACGAAATAAAATCAGTACTTTGTATACGGTCAAAGAGTCCGGGCGTTTTTTGTTTTATTTTCCCCGTCCGAGTTCACCGCGAGTTGTATCCTGAAATAATTAGAAGAAGTTAATAAAAAGAACACGAAGGCCGGTTCGCGAATCCGTAGTGAAGTGATTCGGGATCGGAACAAAAATTCCTAGATTTTACATGGTCCTTCGAGCCGGATCCATGGTTTGTTCGTGCCGGGATTTCGGATTCGTCCGACTCGCGTGTGAAAAGTGAAAGTTTGACAAAAATTAGCTTGCACCCTCGGGGGAAGACATATCCTAATATAGTACAAAGTGGTATTATAATATCATTAATATCAGTACTAAAATATTAAATCTGAGCGGTACTATGATTTCACACGAATTTAGTTTAGAGTGCATATGAAATGTCAAAATAAAGAAAACCTTTGTTGTGGTTTTTTTTCACAACAAAACATAAAAATGGATTGCTCCGTACAGGTGAGATTACTAACAAGTGATTAAGATTTTAGTTTAAAGTAAGCTTCTGTATTGCTAGAATGTGTATGCATGCTTTTGGCGTAATATTCAAGCTGTTGTAGGACTTATTCCAACCAGCGTGCAGCGAGCCTTAGAGCTACAAGGCTATGCTGCCAGCTCGGGGCTCGGTGATATAACTGGCGAAGACATTACCGATATGCAGGAATCAATTCGAGAATGCGCTACTCTGTATGATAGTCTGCTGGACGCGGAACAGAAAAAAGAGCTGTTTGGTATCTTCGTGAGGGATCCAGGAAAGTTCTGTTTTTTTAGTGGTGAGAGAAAGGCGATTTTGAAAGTGGCGGAGGCGGTGAAACGGTTTGGAATAGCCAGGTTGTTGTCGGCAGCCCCACCAAACGAATCAGCATCATTACCGTCGACTGTAGTAGCATTTTTTTTCTTATTTACTTTTCTACAATGAAAAATGATTTTTTTAGACAGAATAATGGGGTAAAATCTTTCAATTTTGAGGATTATTAAAAAAAAACTAAAGTTGAGTCATATTTTTTTGTAAACTAATTAAATTAAAATAGCTTCTGACATGAGCCCCAATTTCAAGACCAAATTCCAACACCTAATCCAAATCCTAGCCCAAGCCCTTCTACGTTACCTGACTTAAAACGAATATACCCCAGACAAACCGATAACACTTGCAGACTGTTCATCGAACAGGCATTTAATGGTCAATTTAAATTTTTCTCAGTTGGTACTATTGCCATATAGGGTTGTTGACCTATCGAGCAGAAAACACCTATGACCGTGTCAACAACAGATAGCGGTAATGTTATAGCGACCATGTTATTCAGAGAACAATATTCAATGTTTTATGTCTGTTTGTCTCTGAATAAACGTTATGCACGAGTATTTCGAATCCATCTAATTTAACATAACATTTGTAGTGCAAAATTAGACAATATTCAATACGTTTGTCTGTTTGTCTGTGATATTGTCACTAGAGTTGGAAACTGAAATGACCCACGAGAGTAAAATCTATTGTCGCGAGTGTGTAATTTCGGTTTCCAACTCTAGCGACAATAATACGTTATGCACGAGTGCAAAAATTAGACAATTAGGTAATACATTACAGTCCCCCTTATTCTGCGAGTCACGTGACTCTCTCTCACCGGTGAGGTGACAATAGTCACCTCGTGTGAGGTGACTCTCCATTTGATTTACATGGAGAGTCACCTCACACGAGATGACAATTGTCACCTCACCGGTGACAGAGAGTCACGTGACTCGCAGAATAAGGGGGAGTAGTACAAGTCCAAGTCCTTGTCCTAATCCAAATCTTAATCCATGTCTTAGACCAAATCCTAATTCAAGTCCTAGTACATGACCTAGTGCAATTCTAAATTAAATCCTAGTCAAGTCCTAGAGCGTGCGATTTTTAACAGCTCACCAAATGAACTATTTTTTAGTTCGTTCTTTAGCACACAATGGGTCAACATAATTCGCTGAACTGAAATAACATTTTGATATCATTGTTTGATAAAGAAACGTTTCTGATACTCTACCGCATTTACCGTATATATTCGATGCATCTTATGTCAAATCTTATGAAAATAATCGTTTATTTAGTGATTCATGTTTCTGTTTCATCTACTATTTTATTTTATTATTTGGTACACCAGCTACTAACCAACATGACATTTGCCCTTCATCGAGCGCCTCGAGCATCACTGGTGCACCTGTATTGAAGAACCTTCTAGACATGCATCGCTCTTCAAAGGACACCAAACCGCATGCAAGACGATACACATTATTAGAGAAAGACATATGTTGTTTCGAATACCTCACATCTGGAAACGCGCATTACAAATATTTAGCTGCGAACTCGTTGACAATGACCACTAAGACTATCCAGCGCCACATTCAGACCAATAGTACTCACATACGTGAGGGTATTATTGATGCTATTGGTCTGAAAGAGTATCTCGTGCGCAACAAGTTTCCACTGCGAGTAGTCCTTTGTGAGGACGCAACCAAAGTGACAGCTGCAGTGGAATTCGACTATAAGCAAGATACGCTACGAGGGCTGGTGTCCCCACTGAATGACAACGGCCTCTCAGATCCAACATTTTTTGCGGCAACATCGCCGTTTAAAATGCGTGATGATATAAAGAAGTATGCCCTAGGAGAGTACGCCTACGTGCAACTAGCTCTACCGTTAGCAACAGACGCTGCACCGTACGTACTGTACCATGTGTGTTCGGATAATAGGTTCGAGTTCAAAGACGTGCTCAAGCGGTGGCAGCACACCGAGGAAATGTTGCGGGAGGTAGATATAACTGTTGCAGCAAATGCTTCGGACGGTGACCCGAGGCTACTGAAAGCCATGAAGGTACGAGCTGGGCTCGAGCAGGACGCCATTTCATCCCGGTGGGGACCGTGGTTTAGGGTACATGATGAACCCAATGTCCCATTTAATGTCCAAGACATGGTTCACTGCGTGAATAAGTTTAGAAACCGTCTATTCAACTGCGATTTGGAAATTGGTACCTGCAAATAAATTAATTATTTAAAGCAAAGCTTAAAACATTGTTATCTATACTTCAGGTAATTTTAACGTGACCAAATCCCACCTGAAAGAGTTGGTGAATGATCACACTAAGGATAAACATCAACTTAATATTTCGGACATCGAGTTAAAAGACAAGATGAAGTTTGGGCCGACGCTAAAGATGATGAATCCGGACATGATTGACTACATGGAAAAAAATATAAAGGGAAGTGCAGGAACGGTACTATTCCTCAGAATCATGAAGCTCATGTACCGATCCTTTGTAGAAGAAGGATTAGATCCACTGCAAAGAGTACATGATGTGTGGTAAGTATTATAAGATATTTTCTTATGAACTTCAGAAAGAAACACATCATAATTTATTTTTAAACGGTAAGACAATCGAATAGCTACGTCCTACGGGTCTTCTTAAGGACGTCCTACGGGACTTTTTCTGGAAGTCATTGGGGGATTCCTTCTGGAAGACCTACGGGAATTCATCTAGATTTTTTGTGAAAGTTCTATGGACTTCTTTTTGTAGTTCTCTGGACTACTTGTGGAAGTCGTGTGGATTGTTTCTAAAAGTCCTATGTACGTCTTCTTGAAATCCTATGGCAATCTTCTGCAAGCCCTATGGACTTTTTTTCTGTAAGTCCTATGAACTTTTTTTGGACGCCCTATGATTTCTGGGAATTCAGACGAAGTTCCGAGAAGGCCTGCCATAATTCCGGGAAGTCTTGCGTAAATTCCGGGTTTTGTTAGTCCTGACCAAGTTCCCGCAAGTTCTGCCGAAGTTCCGGATAGTCCTGGAAAAGTTCCGGGAAGCACTGTCGAAGTTCCGGGAAGTCCAGACGATGTTCCATGGAAGTTTTGCTGGAGTTCCGAAAAGTCCTGCTGCAGTTCCGGGAAGTCCTGACGAAGCTCCGGGCAGTCTTGGCGAAGTTCCGGAAAGTTCTGGGATGTCCTGCAGTAGTTTCGGGTGGTGCTGCTGAAGTTCAAGGATGTCCTTCCAAAGTTCTGCAAAGTCCTGCTGAAGTATCGGTAAGTCCTGCCGAAGTTCCGAGAAGTCCTGTTGAAGTTTCGGAAAGTTCAGCCGTGGTTCTGGTAAGTCTTGCAAAAGTTCCGGATGGTTCTGCGATTGCTCCGGAAAATCCTGACGAAAATCCATGAAAGTCTTGCGGAAGTTCCGGGAAGTCCTGCTGCAGTTCTGAGAAGTCCTTTCGAAGGTCCATGGAGGTTTTGCTGATTTCCGGGAAGTCCTTCCGTAGTTCCGTAGTCTTTCAGAAGTTCCAAGGAAGTCTTGCTGATTTCCTGGAAATCCTGACAAAGTTCTATGGAAGTCTTTCCGAAGTTCCGGAAAGACCTGCTGAAGTTCTGGTAAGTCCTGCCGAAGTTCCATGGAAGTCCATCCGAAGTTCCAAGAAGTCCTGCTGCAGTTCCGGGAAGTCCCATCGAAGTTCCATCAAAGTTTTGCTGATTTCCGGGAAGTCCTGCTGAAGATCCGGAAGTCCTTCCGATGTTCCGGGAAGTTTCATGGAAGACCATGAAAAGTTTCGAGAAGTCCTGCTGCAGTTCCGGGATGTCCTATCGAAGTCCCGGGAAGTCATGACGAAGTTCCGGAATGTTCTGCTTAAGTTTTTGGAAGTCCTGCCGAAGTTGCGGGTAGTCCTACCAAAGTTCCGGGCAGTCTTATCAAAGTTCCGAGAGGTCCTGCAAAGCCCTACTGAAGTTCCAGAAAGTCCTACTGAAGCTCTGGGAAGTCCTGCTGAAGTCTACTGGAAGTTCCGTTTTTTTTTGTAATCTCCAAGCTATCAGCTAGTAATACAGTGACTTTAGGAAGGTAGCATGAGCTTTGCCAGTCCTGAGTCTTGGCCCAGAAACCTACCGAAATAAACCCGGTTACATGGTTCCAAAACTTTTTTTGATACCATTGCCAAAAACTTAAAAAAAATTAACCTACTTTCAAAATTTTAAAACAATTCATCAAGTAGTGCGATGTTGCCAGCTGATTGATTTTTTTTATCGGCTAGGTAGCCAATGGGTTTACCTAATTGTTTGATTTTCGTTTGTTGTTAGTCAACTGTACAACTTTACAATAATTCAATAAAATGCAATAACGGAACTCTTTTACAGGGCAGCGAATTTAATCGTCCGAGCATGGAGAAATTGGTCCAAAATTCATCACAAAAATCAAAAGAAATGTGTGACTACAAACGCATACCTGTCGTTAGAAATGAACGCACATGCAATCGTAACGTTCTTGAAAGACTGCAGAGACCGGAATGCACCTGAGCAGTTTATAATAACATATTTGTCTAGCCAACCTTGCGAGGAACTATTTCGAGAAATGCGGTCAATTTCGGCAACAAACCAAACTGTAGTGAATTTCACGATTAAGGAATTCACAGAAAAACTGAAGCGGATTCAAATGAAATCGACTATTATGTACCGGAATAAAAATACGATCAGATATCCAGCCCTTCAACGGTTACAAAGCAAACGAGACGTACTGACGAGCCTTCCATCAGACGAGGATATACAAGCCGCAGTTATGAAAGCACACTCTACAGCTCAAGAAGCAATGCTCGGTATGGGTATATTTGATATTGACATGAATGCGTCTGTGTTTTTCACATCGGATCTTAAACCTCTCCAAACTGAGTTTGTGAGTCTGGAAGAGTACGATGGAGAAATGGAGGAGTTCGAGAGTATGGCAGAGATGAACAGCTCGTTAGAGATGCAGGTTGACGAGGAAATTTCAGGTAACGACAGCAGAGAACCACTCGAGACCGAATTCATTAGCATGGACTACAAGGACTACAGCGACGAGTCAATGGGAGAGGATATTTAAATGAAGTAAATAATCTATCGACAGCGTCGCTGGATAATGATAGCAGTAGCATGGAAAAAAACCTGGAACCTATTTATGATGGAACAGAATTATTTCCAGACTGCAATGACAGTCTAAATTTAAAAAGTAGCACTGTTGGTGCAAAACATTGTTTCAGGATCAGGAACAGCAAGGGTGACATTAAAATGATCAAAAAGTCAACATTGCTTTGGATGATGGTGTCTGGTCGGAACAAGCTTTCCACCGACAGAGTAAAACGTTTTATGCAGCAACAAAAATCATCGCTGAGATAACTGCGACGAGAGCCTGAATGAGCGCCGCTTGTTGTATGCCACTTGGGTGGCATCCGTTGTCTTCAATCACCACTACTTCGTCCGTATCTAGCGCACGGCTGTCGAAAGCAAATAGAAAATAAATATTTTTTGAATGAAACACCACTGTTTTCAACTAAGCCAAATGTAAAAATCCCAAAATTAAATTTCAGAGTGGGAGCCATGTGTTTCGCAGCGGTAGAACTTGGCGTGTCCTCGCCACTTATGTAATTGACTCATCGGTGGGATGTGTGATGGTTCTGAGTCGCCGATGGTGCTGTTTATCTTCTTCTTGTTCAATGGTCTGTTCTCTGAAAGCTGTGGCGTTTCCGTTGTCCGTTGTTGTAATACTCAGCATTATAGTTCCGTTTTGTTTTCCGGGGTGAACTCTGTCACCTTGACCTGAAATTGGATGAGCGATGCTCGGGTCGGCCCACCTCTATTCTCTATTTGTAGGCAATGCATGGTCACTGGGGGACGTGAGCTTGAATTGAGGAAGGACCAAAACTTTAGTTGAGGTTGATCGAGGTCAGTGTTTGATCGTGGGATGAACTGAAAGAATCATGATTGAGTACCTTGCTTTCAGTTAACTTCTCAATCCGTGAACCTTTCGGCTGGATCGCGCTTTTTTTTTTTGGTGATAACGACGAACACCACATTCTGTTCGTATTGTTTACCCACTTCCACCGGATGTTTTGTCACGCTCGTAGAAACAATGAGCCACCATTCGATTTTGCGCTGACTGGTTGATCGATTTCTGGCACATAGTAGGCGTTGGTGAAATCTGTGTCGCAACAACAGATGGCAGATGATACTGTCGTGTGGCAGTTGTGACAGCAATGTTAGCAGGAAATCTCGTGTCTGTAATAAATGGAACCGATTATTGAGTGAAATATGACCTTTTTGCATAGAGTTGAAACTTTGAGGGCGAAAACCAGCTAATAACCAGAGCCAACTTGTTGGCTTGCTTCTACAAATCCGTTTATCGATTGTTTCTCGTTTCTAGAAAGAAATGGATTTGATTTGTTGTTACACGTTATTATCGATCCTCCATGTCCACTAGAAGGCTGCTATCATCAGCCTATAGTAAAAAAAAAACTGTCCGCACCGGCACGTCTTCCGCATTAACACCGCTAACTTATTCAGCCGTACCTTCCGAAACTTGTCCAACTCGTACACCGTGCGAGGGCTACGGATAAATACCTTCGTTAGACCATTCAACAAGGGTACACTGCGGATTATCAGCGCTACGTCGTAGATTTTCGGCGCTGTGGCCTACTTGTTGGAAAGCACTGTATAATATGCCGTTAGCCATCTTCTGCACAGACACCACCCTTCGTATGGGACTGCTGGTAGCACAACATGCAGCTCTCATCCGGTTCTGAAAGAGAGAAAACTTGTAAACAAATGCCCACATCGTTTGAAGAGAAATAGGGTTCTCGCTCTATAAAGGATATACAACATACCTGAACGACGCAAGATTCATCCGCTATGCATGCTGGAGCTTTTTAGTGATATTGCCACGCTGGGGTCGTTATCGTTGGAGCAAAAGCATCTTCCTCTTCCGAATCGAAAGCTGTCACCTCTTTACCATCGTCATGGTCTGCTTCGATTTGTAGTTTTTCAATTTTCAGCACTCGATTGCTTAGCCTTGTTGACTCCTGTGTTCGAGGGTGTTAACCAGGTCCATCGTGATGCAGGATAGTCAAAAAAGATCTGTCATTTTATACACTGTTAAAAATCAAATACTTATTTGTCATTTGGTGGAGATTTCTACTATAATGTAGTATTATAGTATTATAATATCATGATATCTACCAATTTTTGTAATATTACTACAAAAATTAATGTCAGATCTATATGTCTTCCCCCTAGCTTGCACCACTGAAGTGGTGCAGTGATTTTCGCAGCTTTGCTGCCGAATAGTGTGTACAAGTGGTACAGAGCGTGAAAATTGCTGTACAGCAACGAAAGTCGCTCGTTTGAGAAATTGCGCAGTGCAAAAATCTAGACGCGCAACCGAAAGTAGCAGAACGTGCTAGTGACGCCATTTTGTAAACTGGGAAGAAATTTCCATGTGAAGCAGCACACAACTGAAAGCTTTCGATGTGTGAGTGACTGTTGGTGATTTTTGCGCGATGCACTTGAAGTGCATTTGTTGTGTTGAATGTTTCCACACTATTCGTGACTCGTGAGAAGAACTGAAACACTGACTACGGTGTTGGTGTTATGTGAGAATGAGAAGATATCGAGAAGAAAATCGGCATCTGTGAGTGTGTTACTGATTTGCTGCCGCCGGTTACTGGTACCGGCTACCCAAGAGAGGAGAGCGAGTTTTCTGTTCGCTTGTCGGCGTTCCATTTCCACGCTGGTCCGGAGGATTGTTTGTTAACCCAGCCACCAGGGATCGCCGTAAGCCCCCCAGCATTGAGTGAGTACCTTGCTTCTTTTTCTCTTGCACACGACTCGCGTCGTGGTCACTAATTCGCATATTGGCTCGTGTTCGTCTCGGCTCGTGTTCGTCTCGGCTCGTCGACGTCGGTGAGAAAGCACTTTTGTCGTCTCGTTTCCCCGGTTCGGTCGTTTCAACCGTGTGTTGACACGGGAAGGAGACTCGTTCCGTATTCGCGTACCGTGTAGAGCCACGTTAAAATCAAAATGTTTAAGGTTGAGGGTGATAAGGAGGCAGATTTTCTGCGGAGAAATAAAGAGCACTTGTGGGAGTCAATTGAATTCTAGAGAATCTAGTAGAAAATACTCTATGGTGGAATGGACCTATCTGGATAAGATCGTTAAGTGAACCGTGGCCGCCGAATTACGTGTCGCGTAAACAGAATCGTGAAGATCCGATCCAGAATTACGGAAAGTTGTGGCGCTGCCTGTCTTTACAGAGCCAGAAGACATCATCGATCGCTATTCAAGCCTAACCCCTCTCGTTCGCGTGTGCGCGTGGTGGCACCGTTTTCGTGAGAACACTCGTCGGGTGAAGAATGAACGCGTAACCGGTCCGTTGTCGGCGTCGGAAATCGATCGTTCGTTACTCGGTCTCATAAGTCGTGTGCAAGAAGACGCGTTCGGTTCTGAAATGAAGCAACTCGCTCGAAACGAAGCCGTAAGCAATAAATCCAAATTACGTTTCCTGAATCCGAAACTCATCGATAGATTGATCCGAGTTGGCGGCCGGCTTCATCATTCTGCTCTCGCCGTTGACATACGGCACCCTGTGGTACTGCCTGCAAACCATCGTCTCACCAGAATGATCGTCTCACTCGAGCATCTTAAAACGCTTCACGGTGGCCCGAATCTTCTTCTTTCATCTCTGCGTCGTCGCTTCTGGCCACTGAATGGTCGGAATCTCGCCAGTACCACCGTGCATCACTGTGTTATCTGCACTCGTGCCTCCCCGAAGTCGTTGGAGCAACTAATGGGTAATCTTCCGCCGGTTCGAGTAACCAGAGCATTCCCGTTCGAGAATGTTGGGGTTGACTTTGCCGGCCCAATTATGCTTCGAGCACCCAACAAAAAAGCAGCTCCTGTCAAGGCGTACGTAGCGGTCTACGTGTACTTGGCTGTAAAGGCGATACACCTTGACCTCGTTCCCGATTTGACATCGGAGGCATTCATCGCTAGCTTGCACCGTTTCACCGGAAGACGTGGCAAGCCCAGCAACATATACTGTGACAATGGTCGGAATTTTGTGGGAGCTCAACGTGAGTTAGCAGATCTCCGCACACTATTCGTTTCTCAACAGCATAAAGACGTCGTAGCTCGTGAGTGCGCTACGAGTAACATCGAATTCCACTTCATTCCTCCCAGATCGCCATCGCTAGGCGGAATCTGGGAAGCGGCGGTGAAGTCAATGAAGTTCCATCTCCGCCGTATCATGGGAAACGCTATGCTGACAGAAACTGAATTCAGAACCGCCCTCATCCAAGTTGAGGCTGCGTTGAATTCAAGACCAATAACTGCTATGTCAGAGGACCCGCAAGACTTGCAACCCTTAACTCCAGGACACTTCCTGGTGGGAAGGCCGCTCAATGCTATTCCAGAGCCCAGCCTGCAAGATGTTCCAGAGAACCGCCTGTCCCGCTGGCAACAAGTCCAGTGCCTGTCTCAGCAGTTTTGGCAACGCTGGCAGAAGGATTACCTCTGTACCCTCCACAACCACTACCGCTGGTCAAATACTACGGCCAACCTCGTCCGTGGTGCCATCGTTCTGCTACGAGATGAAAATCTGCCGCCGCAGAAGTGGGCCGTTGGAAGAATTGTCGACGTCCATCCTGGAACCGATGGGCTTGTCCGTGTAGCTTCGGTTAGGACCAGTACCGGAGTTACGAAGAGAGCTGTAAGCAAACTCTGCCTGCTACCGGTGGAGATAGATCCAGAGACAATCCAGCAGCAATCCCCGTCATCATATGACTCCAGCGCCGATGAAGAATAATCCATTCTTGGCGGCCGGATGTTAAATGCAAAGATAGTAACTTTTTTGAAGCACCCTAACATTCCAATAGTTTTTCGAACCACCCTACCCTGTTTGTATTTGCTTTTGATCCTCATATACCATATACCTTCAGTAAACACTAACACACACACAAACGGAAGACAATCTATGTAGAACAAACAGAATACGAAATAAAATCAGTACTTTGTAAACGGTCAAAGAGTCCGGGCGTTTTTAGTTTTATTTTCCCCGTCCGAGTTCACCGCGAGTTGTATCCTGAAATAATTAGAAGAAGTTAATTAGAAGAACACGAAGGCCGGTTCGCGAATCCGTAGTGAAGTGATTCGGGATCGGAACAAAAATTCCTAGATTTTACAAAGTTCTTGAAGAGATTCTGAACTTTCCAGATTGACGTCAACATTGACGGTGCCATTGAGCCGGACTGTCTCTTTACGCAGTGATTGACAGTTTCTTATGAGGTATTCGGAGGTTTGTTATAAAGAAAGTTGAAAACACTTTTTATGACATCTCATAAATTAATACAACTGAAAATGCGCAGGTTGTCTTATAAGGAGTTGAAAATACTTTTAAATAACACTATGCTAATTAGATGTACGCTTTACTGCTACCAAATCATCTTTATGACGGATCGAAAGCGTGTTGAACGAGAATATAATTTTCATGCCATTGGCAAGAACATGATAGATACTTAAAAGAAAACCTCTCATCAAGCGGAGTTGGTCTAGTTAGGAAGTAATAAGTCTACCACGCCAAGGACCAGTGACCGAATCCCATGCTCAACCAGTATTTAGTTGTATAAGCTCTGCGTCTTGCGGTTTTTTGCTTATATAAATGTATTAAATGACGTATATAACAGTATTATTGATTCTTGACGTAAGTAATTAAAAAGTATTTTCAACTTTTTTATGACAAGCCGTGTTGCTTGGGTCGCCACTCGGGTACTGATTCAACTTGCCGACGATGAAGGTCAACGTTTTCCCCTTGCAGCCAAAGCTCTCAAGAAAGATGTCTACGTTGACGATCTCTTTTCCAGCGGGAGAAACGCAGCAGAAGTAATTGAACTCCGGAGCTAGATGCACTCCTAACAAAAGGCGGATTTCAACTACGCAAGTGGGCTTCAAACTATGAGGCAGTACTCAAAGGAATTCCACCTGAAAATTGCGCACTCAAGACTTCCGTAGACCTCGATCGAGATCAGGTCATCAAAACTCTCGGGCTACATTGGGAAACAGCCTCAGATTGCTTTCGGAACAAAATCGACCTACTATCTGATACATCAGGCAAGACTATTACTAACTCCGTAACTCCTGCCAAGGTTTTCATGCAGAACCTGTGGAAACTGAAAGACGACACTGGATCTTCGTGGAGTTGGGACAAGGAACTACCGATGGAGTATCAGATCCATTGGACAAATTAACAGCCTAAATTTCCGCGACTCAACGAACTTCGCATCGTACGCTGTATTCTGCAACCCGATCCTGCAACAATCCAGATCCACATCTTCGCTGATGCCTATGGAGCCTGTGCCTACGTCAGATCCACTAATGCATCTGGAATAGTCAAGGTTGCCCTCCTCACTGCAAAATCAAGAGTAGCACCTCTAAAAAGGCAATCGATTCCTCGACTCGAGCTCAGTGGAGCACTACTGGCAGCGCAACTCTACGAAAAGGTCTAGTAATCGCTCTGTCTCGACGCGAAATGCTACTTCTGGCTCGATCTAAGATCCAGCTCGCCACCCAGAATAGCTCGTGGAATCATGTCGCTGGTCTATAAAATCCTGCGGACTGCATTTCACGTGGGATAACTGCAGACACTATCATTGACTTTGACCTCTGGTGGCAGGGACCTGAATGGCTTCGGCAACCCCAAGATTGCTGGCCATTAGCTGAAAGTACACACGATCAACCTTCTGAGGCGTTGGAAGAAGCACGTCGAATCTCCCTAGCAGTATCGTCGTCACCAAATGAACCGTCATTCGTCGACCTGCTCGTCGAAAAATTCTCCGAATACCAGCACCTTTTGCGTGTGGTCGCTTACTGCCGTCGTTTTCTTCAAAGCTGTTGAAAACAATCCAGCGAACTGCCAAATTCTACTCTGCTGAAATTAGAAGAGATGTTAGAAGCAGAGAGCCAACAACAAGCTTGCAGCGAAGAGTGGAAGCAACTTCAACAGTCGGAACGAGTATCGATCTCGCCTCAAGTGGTTCCACCCGTTCATCTCGTCAGAGAAGGTAATTCGCATCGGTAACATATTAGAAAAGGCAGAACAACCATACGATAGCAAGCATCAAATTTTCCTGCCAGCATCGCACAAACTTTAACTGCTTTTGGTTCACAGCTATCACGAACGGCATCTCCACGCAGCTCCACAATTGCTCCTCAATCTACTTCGGTAACGGTACTGGATCATAGGGATCCCAAGCAAATCGATTAACGTGCCCCATTCTAGTTGAAATTCTAGTACTACACTATGTTTGTTTTGATTCGCTATGAAAGTTTGACAGATAAAATGAGGGGTTTGTAGATTTTCCTATGTTTCGAGGGGTGCTTCGATTAGCTTGGGACCGAAGATAGTACCAGAGCTGAGCCAAAAAGTTGAGCTCGTTTCTTCGGGACCTTCTGGTCTTAAGGTGATACTCTAAGGAAGCCTTAGCGTGAAACTTTAAAGGCACAAATGTCAGCTTCCTTCTTGTTCGCTGTGCTACTACAAACAGAGAGTAGCAATTTCAAATTTGTATGTTTTGTGGAAGCTGACATTTGTGCCTTTGAAGTTTCACGCTAAGGCTTCTATGGTAGCCCCCATTAGCCATTAGTTGGAGTTTCGGACGTGACGACTATACACAAGAATTGATCAAGAATCACACTAGTTGTTTATTCCACTCATATTTTATATCTTACATTCTAGTACTTCAGCTACACTTCAAGAGAATGTTTACGCCTAGCTTATCGTACGATTCTCTTTTCCTCTCTACACATGCTCTGTCATACATTCTTACGTGAGCATGAGTGACCGTCGTAGCTTACGTTCTTATGACCTAGTTGGTTGGCTTCTGGTGTGGTGGCATGAGGAAATAAGTAAGTTTACTGGTAAGCACATTGTGTGCTTGGAAGTAGGTTTTGGAAACGATTTTTTTTTTTTTAACTAGTTCGTTTATTTGGGAGGCTCAATCGCGTTAGCTTTACGGAGCCGATAGTTCATTGTTCTTTGTTTGTAACAAAATTCACTTAATTCTATGTCTAGTAGGAGTTGGGCCGAATACTCGCGGCTTAATCGAGGTTAGAGAGGTACATTGTCGAAGGATAGGATCAGGGGAGGAGTTTGGGGGTAAGGTTTCGTTGTCTCATCAGAGCGTTGTCGCCAGTATGAATGGTAGTGCGGTTCTAGTTTCGTCTGGAGTTCGACCGGCTATGGTGACCAGTGGGCGACGATGAGACTCATCGAGACGGGGGGACAAGACAAACAAAAACTATTAAAGAGAGACAAAAGACAAGGAATTAAATTCTTATACTAGACATTTGAAGAAACACATAAACCGACTGCATATAGCAGATATCGCGAGTTCCCAACACGTCTCTGATAGGAACATAGGGTTGTCTTCCTTGGGCCTCAAGGGTATTCAAAAGTCGCTCTCTGGCGGCGTAATTATCCGTACATTGCCAAACTGCATGATCGATGTCATCGTAACCGTTTCCACACCGACAGATGTTGCTGTCTACGAGGTTTATTCTATTGAGATGAGCATCTAGCGAGTAGTGGTTGGACATAAGTCTACTCATCACGCGAATGAAGTCACGACTTAAGTCCAAGCCTTTAAACCACGCTCTCGAAGAAACATTAGGAATAATTGAATGTAACCACCGTCCAAGATTTCCATTGTCCCAATCGGTTTGCCAACTCGAAAGGGTACTCTGACGCACTAAATGGTAAAATTCATCGTGTGAAATTTGCCTGTCATAAAATTCGCCTTCCTGCGCGCCCACCTTTGCGAGAGAGTCCGCCTTCTCATTGCCTGGGATTGAGCAATGTGATGGGACCCATACAAAGGTAATCATATATGATCTTTCGACCAGTACACTCATCTGCTCCCTTACCTTTGAAAGGAAATAAGATGAGTGCCTACTTGGTTTCATCGACCGAATAGCCTCAATCGAACTGAGACTATCCGAGAAGATGAAGTAATGGTCTGCGGGCATGTTGGAAATCATCCCCAATGCGAAGTTGATTGCTGCCAGCTCAGCAACAAAAACGGAACAAGGTTCCTGGAGTTTGCGGAAGGCGCTAGAGTTTTCATTGAAGACACCGAAGCCAGTGGATCCACTGAGACGAGACCCGTCTGTAAAATATCTGTTTACGCAATTGACGTGTAGGTACTTTTCAGTAAAAATACGCGGGATAATAATAGTTCGAAGTTGATCTGGAATCCCGTTAATCACTTGTTTCATGGACAGATCATATTCAATTTAGGAACTGCGATTGGTGAAGTGAACACGGTCTGGAGTATAACAAGGAAGACACATATCCGACGATATGTAGTGGTGGTAGATTCTCATAAATCGAGATTGTGAATTCAGCCCAAGAATTTCTTCAAAATTTGCAATTATAAGTGTGTTCGTCACTCCGCATTTGATTAGTATTCTGAGAGAGAGCTCCCAGAAACGGTTCTGGAGGGGTGTTACTCCTGCCAGAACTTCGAAACTCATGTTATGCGTTGAGTGCATACAGCCAAGAGCAATACGCAGACAACGATATTGAATTCGTTCCAATTTTATTAGGTGACATTTTCTTGCCGAGAGAAAGCAGAAAGAGCCGTACTCTAGAACAGAGAGAATAGTTGTTTTATAAAGCGTTATGAGGTCTCCCGGATGAGAACCCCACCATGTGCCGCAAATTGAACGGAGAAAGTTGATCCTCTGCTGACATTTTTGCTTCAAATACGTAATATGGGTATTCCAAGTGCACTTTGAATCAAACCAGACCCCAAGGTACTTGAAAGACAATGATTGAGTAATGTTTCTGCCCAAAAGATTAAGATGCATTTGGGCTGGGTACCGCTTTCGAGTAAACACTACCAGTTCAGTTTTCTGCGGCGAGAATTCGATCCCTAGATTCCTAGCCCAAGAAGACAAGTTATCTAAGGAACTTTGCAATGGTCCTTGCAAGTCCACGGCATGTGGACCTCTTACGGAAACCACACCGTCATCTGCAAGTTGTCTTAGCGTGCATTGTTCTGCCAAACAGTTGTCGATATCTTTGACATAAAAGTTATAAAGAAGAGGGCTGAGACATGAGCCTTGGGGCAGGCCCATGTAGCTAATTCTGGAAGTTGTCAGTTGTCCAAGGGAAAAGTTCATTTGCTTTTCTGACAACAAATTGTACAAGAAATTATTTAAAATTCCGGAAAGTCCATATCTGTGCAGATTGTCTGACAGAATTTCAATGGAAACTGAATCAAAAGCCCCCTTAATGTCCAAGAATACTGAAGCCAATTGCTCCTTGTGCGCAAAGGCCAGTTGAATATCTGTGGAAAGCAGCGCTAGACAATCGTTTGTTCCTTTGCTCTTGCGGAACCCAAACTGTGTATTTGATAGCAAGTTATTTGTTTCGACCCACTGATCGAGTCTCCGAAGGATCATTTTCTCCAACAATTTCCTAATGCACGAAAGCATCGCAATCGGGCGGTATGAGTTATGGTCAGACGCTGGTTTGCCAGGTTTTCGAATGGCTATTACTTTGACCTGTCTCCATTCAGGCGGTATAATGTTGTTTTCTAGTAAGGAATTGAATAAGTCTAGCAAGCGTCTTTTAGCGATATCTGGGAGATTTTTCAGAAGATTGAATTTAATCATATCGCTTCCCGGTGAGGAGTTGTTCGATGAAAGAAGAGCCATAGAGAATTCCAGCATTGTGAATGGTCTATCCAGAGAGCTGCCGCTCGGAGACGCTTCTCGAAGAATGTGTTGTGCTGGAACTGAGTCCGGACAGACCTTTTTAGCGAAATCGAATATCCATCGGTTGGAGTATTCTTCACTCTCATTAGAAGATGAGCGGTTACGCATGTTGCGAGCCACCCTCCACAAGGTGGTCATTGAGGTTTCTCGTGAGAGTCCCTCGACGAAATTGCGCCAATAACCGCGTTTTTTTGCTTTGATTAATTGTTTCAGCTTTGTCTCAAGCTTTGAATATTCCTCGAAGTAAGTGGAGGTTTTGTGTCTACGAAAAGCTTTGAAAGCATCAGATTTTTCTACATACAGTTTTGTGCATTCTTCGTCCCATCCAGGTGTGGCTGGTCTCCTTTTGAAGGGCGCACTTGGAACTTTTCTTTTTTGTGCTTCCAGTGAACTTTTGTATATCAAATCGGCGAGGAATCGATATTCTTCCAATGGTGGAAGCGTATCTATTGATTCGGCACCGATTGTCACCGCCGTTGCATATTTATGCCAATCTATGTTCCTTGTAAGATGAAATGGAACTCGAGATGGTTCTGCAGAGTGAGGGGCACACTTAATTGAAATGATGATTGGCAAATGATCGCTACCATGGGGATCATTGATAACCTTCCACAGACAATCCAATGATAGCGATCTTGAACACAAAGATATGTCGAGTCGGCTTTCTCGAGCCGGAGGTTTTGCTATACGTGCCGCTTCACCAGTGTTCAAAATAGTCAAGTTGAAATCGTCGCATAAATCGTAAAAAATAGCCGCTCTATTGTCATCATATAGATCGCCCCACCCAGTACCATGGGAGTTCATATCACCCAGAATTAATACTGGGGATGGAAGAATCGAAACTAGATTCCAGAGTTGACTACGGCTAATGGAGGTTCTTGGTGGAACATAAACTGAAGCTATGCAAAGGTCTTTGTTCTTCACATTTATTTGGCAAGCGACGATTTCGATGCCTGATAGAGCAGGAAGGGAAATTTTGTAGAAAGGGTAGCACTTTTTGATCCCTAAAAGTACTCCTCCATAAGAATCGTCTCTATCCAGGCGTATAATGTTAAAATCGTGGAAGTTGAGTTCTTCATCGGAAGAAAGCCATGTTTCACAGAGAGCAAATATATCACAATCAGAATTGTGAAGTAAAAATTTGAACGAGTCTAGTTTAGGCACTAGACTACGGCAGTTCCACTGTAGCACAGTGATCATATCTTCAACCTCGTTCGACGAATTATCCATCGAAAGATATGATTGATGCAAGGAGGGGCCATGAAACAGTCAATTGCTTAAGATATGATTCTAATGTTGGAAGCAAGGCAGGGTCTTGTATGTTGAACATATTTAATATGAATTCCACAATGTCCGAAAAAGCTAGCAAACCTCGCTCGGACTTGGATTTCTTTTGAGAAGTTTGAGGAGCAGCTTTATTATTTTTCTTATCTTTTTTGGGCAATGGTGGAAAATTCCTGCTGCATCCAGGGATTGGTTCAGCAGGAGCCTTCGGTTTCGTTTTTTCATCCCCATTACCCTGGGAATTTGCCAATCTTCTGGAGGTGACTTTAGTTTTCTTACGGCGCACTTTCGGGGAGGGGCATTTTCTTTTTGAGGATCCGTCCATTTTTGAAGGTGCGTGTACCACCGTAGAATCACCTTCATCGGATGAGTCAGAGTCCGATTCTTCAGCTGACAAAATCGAAAATTGGTTTGCATCTTGGACGGCTGATGCAGCCTTCACCATTTGAGCATATGTCTGCTTGGAGCGTCCTGAGATTGAACGCTGCACTTTATCGGAGTGCTGCTTGTACATCGGGCACTCCTGCAAGGGGTGAGGATTCTCGCCACAGTACGCGCATTTTACTGATTCTTTGTGGCAAGAATCCTCTTTGTGGTTTTCACCACATTTGCCACAACGAGTTTTGTTGCCGCAATGGCTGGCCGAGTGTCCTAGCCTTTTGCAGTTGGTACAGTTATAAACCCTCTGTACAAACAACCGCACCGGAAAAAAAGCACCATCAACTTTGACAAAGTTTGGGAGAACTGAACCAGCGAAAGTCACCCGAAACGAGTCTGAATGCTGATAGACTTTCTTGCCATCTTGTAAAGACACTGAATGCAGTTGCCTAACATCCAGTATCTTTACAAGCTCGCTTGTGACTTTTCTGTTTTTAAAACAACCCGAGGCACGTTTCAAGTCCTCGACAGACAGACTCGCGTCGGAGACCACGCCTTCTATCTCCACATCTCGAGAAGGGATGTAGATGTTGTACTCAACACTAAACAACTCGTGATCAGCAATTTTATTTGCTACATCATAATTCGGTGCTTCTACACGCAGTTTGTTGAATCTCTCCTTATGTACCAAGATTCCCGGATACTTACGCAGCAAGTCTCTCGAAATATCGAGAGTTTTCAAGGGTTTATTTTTAGGCCGAAAAAAGACAACCCATGGTCCTTTCGAAAGTGGTTGGTAATACCTGGTTCGCGCAACGTTGGCATCGGAAGATGCCATAAGTGTTGCGCAAAAGCGGTGCGCAACCGCTTAAGAAGGAAAAAAAAAATAAAACCTTCTCCAATTTATTAATTTTAATTACTAGTAATTAAATTTTTGCACGGCGTACAAGCAAATTAAAGCGAAAAAAAATCGAAAAAAAAACTTTTATCTAGTTGCAACAAGTTGTCTCACTATGAACCATACTCCCTTACCAGGGGTGAGAGACAGAACCACGCGCCACGAGGCAAAACAAAACTACAATAGGGAGGCAATGGACTTGCAAAATGTATTGTACTATACTTATGCCGGTTGTGTAAACAACCTATCAGCCGGTGCAGCTAGGTATTCCGTTTGCTGCTGCTACGCTGCGGCTATTGACGGAGATGATGCGATGATGATGGTGATGATTTGATGATGATCGATCACTGGGGTAAAGGTGAACAGTCTATACGTAAGACTCAGCTTACGATAGCTGCTTCCGAAAACCGTGCGCGATTCACCTGAACACTTTTTTTCTACAACGATAGCGATGGAAACGCGGTAAAAAACGAGTGTCGTATGAAGAGACCAGGACGCTGTTAACTGGCTCAGCGCTCGATACGGAATCGGTTTTGGAAACGATGACCAAACATTGTTGTTTAAAGTTAAGCAGAAAGGAATGTAGGAAATGGAAGTTTAAAGGTACACCACACTTCCCTAGAGTATCACCTTAAGTTACCTCTATGATAGAACTGCCGATGTCGGAACAACCGGTGTGGCTTCTTCCTCTTTCTTTTGGTGAATCGAGGGCTCTTGAGGACAGCCTTGAAAGCTAGCTGCTTACGGGGAGCCTTTCGATGTGTACTGGAGAAAAATGTACAACGCCACGTGCCAAAAGCATTGTTGCTGATGACCGGACACCACCACTCACCACACGCGGTTGCTGCATAAACACCGTTCGGCGAGACCGGATGGAATTCGATTTTGAAATATGTGTTATGGGGAAGCGCTTTTCGCATACAATCGGTGATAATTTTAATTATCATAGCAACAGTTGCTCATTCGTGCAATTTTCAATAGTTGTCTTTCAACTCGTAGAAAAATTTCGTATCGATTGGTGTATTAAAAATTAAAATCCATAATCTCTGGATCAGAAGCAGACCACTTTCATGCTGCGACCGACTTTGGTTTTCGAAATTGCCCCAAAATGTTGCCTTAAAAATACAAGGTATGTTAGATTTAAACTTATAGAAACTGACATCCAATAAATGACCTTGACAAATGTCCAGAAAATACTCTTTAACAAATTTATGGTGGTCCTGAAAAGGACCGTTTTGTCGTGATGGTTGAGTAATGCTGAGCTATTAGCGTGCTCAACACAGATGAGGCTGGCGAGCTGTATGTTGTTTGGCACGAGGGTGACGCGCTTTGCATAGATGGCCCACAGCGACTCACGAAGAGCTACTAAATCCGATCAGTAGCGGTGCGGCTTCTTTGGTGTATGGACACTCATATGGACTGCAGCGCACTGCTTGCGGGCAGCCTTTCGTTGTGTACTGGAAAACAATGTTCAACGCCACGTGCCAAAAATTATGATGATGACAACCGGACATCACTACACACGGTAATTGAATAGGCACCGTTTGGTGTGATCGGATGGAATTCTATTTTGAAATCTGTGTTAGGGAAAGCGCTGTTGCAGGTAAACGGTGATAATTTTGATCACCATTGCAACAGTTAGACATTTGTGTAATTTTCAATAGTGACCTGTCGAAAATTGATAAAGTATTAATTTATGCAGATTTGTAGAAAAATTTCTAATCGATTGGCTTGTTTAGAATTAAAATTCTTTTAAAAATTTAGAATATTTTTTTTTATTTCTTTCCAATATCTTGCCGAAAGACGTAATCCTACGTCCTACACCTGCTGAAAATGGGAATGATTGTTAGTTGGACACTTACTTAAGAGAGATGCAGAAAACTCTACAATCTCTCATAAGTGTCACAGGAGTTTGGAGGTTTGTTGGTTGGGAGGGTAAAGCCATACGTTCTGTAAACGTTGCTGGCAAATTCATAATAGCAATAGGGATAGGCAATAAGGCAAACACTGCAACTGATAAGTAACCATTAATGGAGGCGAACCAGCCCAAGGCTGAAAGCCTCCTTAATAAAGCTAAATAATAATAATAAGTACCCATTAATGGGTACAATTTCACCCATTTAGAAGTAAAGTAGGTTAACCCATTTAATGGGTAAACAAGTTACCCGTTAATAGGTAACTTGTACCCACAAATGAGTAATTTTTACCCATTAGTGGGTAAATGTTATTCATTTATGGGTATTTTTACCCATTTAAAGGGATAATCTACTTTACTTCAAAATGGGTGAAATTGTACTTATTACAGTAATGACCCGATTTTGTCAGCCCCTCCACGCATCAGACTATTATATTACAATACTTTCAGATAACCGTAATTCCAAATCTTTCTCATACATCTTGGATGTTTAAGGTATACTGTGGTGATAAGGTATAAGGTATAAGATCACTGATAAAATGTATGGGTTTCGAAACTAGAAAAGATTTTCAAAAAGGGGGCTGGCAAAATCGGGTCATTACTGTAATGGGTACTATAAAGTTAGAGTGTAATGAATTGCAAGGAAGGGTACGGGCCTAGGTTTGAACTCCCGACCTTCTGCTCAGTAAGTAGGAACGATAACCACTAAACTACCGAAGTAACCAAAGTCAAATTAGCAGAAATCGGTTATTTTTCAACGAACTTCTTTAAACAGCTTGAGAATACAATTTCTCAAAACTTAAATTTGAACAAAAATTTAATTTAAAAATGAATAATTTCAAGCATAATCTACAGTATCGAGATGAAAGAATTGTCAGAATCTTGCATGAGTATTATACAACATTTGTATACTACAAGATTTAAATACTAAATGTTTCTTTTGGCAATCAATTAGCTGCTTCATCGCAAGGGCTACAAAAGAGAGGAACAACTAAGCACGGAATCCAAGTTGTTTTTCATTGCTTGCTAAAAAACTATAATCAATTTTGTTTCCGTTTATTCAAATTCACAAAATGAATGCACTAACAAAGCTGGGAAATCTAATTTATATATAATTATATGCCCGTAAAAAAAATCACAGATTATCGGTAAATATTCGATATTCGGTTTGCATGTTCGGTAAAAGTGACAAAATATATATTAGATAATTAAAGATCCGCAATGAAAAAAAAATATATAAGTGTGTAAGTACTGCCATTACATTTGATGTGAGAAACATATTCACATGATGTAAGAAATCCATCCTTACATTTAATGTTCATAACATTTAGTTTGCGTGAATTCATCCATTGTTTAAACATAATTTTTCGATATACTCCTTATCTGGAATAAAAGGAAAAGACTCTGTTCCAATAATCACAATATCTTTTCTACTTTCAGAGGCATGTCATCCATATGAACCATTTAAATGTCCTGGCGATGGAAACTGTATTTCGATTCAGTATCTATGTGATGGAGCACCTGACTGTTCGGATGGATATGATGAAGACATGAGGCTTTGTACTGCTGGTTAATATTTGCATTTACACATTATATTGGTTCACAAAATAAATAATACATTTTTTTCACGTGAACACGTGTTTCAATATATAGCGAAACGACCACCTGTGGAAGAAACTGCATCTTTTCTACAGAGCTTACTTGCTTCGCATGGACCAAATTATCTGGAGAAGCTGTTCGGTAGTAAAGCACGTGATGCACTTGCTCCTTTGGGAGGGGTGGAAAAGGTGGCAATAGCCCTGAGTGAATCACAGACTATTGAAGATTTTGGAGCGGCATTGCATTTGATGCGGTAAGTTTACGTAATCTAATCAGGAAATTGACACCAGGAAATTAATAAATTTTGAATTATAATGCTTGAAAAAAGTACACGTAACATTTACTACGACTTCCACTAAGTGAACTATATTGTACCACATCCCGTTTTTGGCAACACGTGTTTTTGGTTTATTCAACCTTCTAAAAAATCGTCGAATACTAATTTCAATGAATGACATTACTAGAGCGTTAAACTGAGATCATCAGACCTAGAATGCATTGGTATAAAAATGGAGAAAAAAAAATACCGATGCGTGTTGCCATAAACGGGAAGTTTGATTTACCTAACGTTGATAGACGTAAATAATCCAGACGATTAAGGGTTGATTCCTGATTTATGACCTTCACATTTTTTGAGTGTATATCTACGAGCAAATAATATTTTTTTTCTATTTTTTCTAGGTCTGACTTGGAGCACTTGAGATCTGTGTTTATGGCTGTCGAAAATGGTGACTTAGGTATGCTTAAGTCAATAGGCATCAAAGATTCGGAGCTTGGCGATGTAAAGTTTTTCCTCGAAAAACTAGTCAATACCGGATTTCTTGATTGAGTGGCACCAGAACCATACTCGCCCTTTTACTATTCGGTTCCTCTTCAACCACAGTTCTATTCTTATTTGGGTTCATCATTTGATGGATATAACTACTAATATGGATATTTGCACATGATTTCCAGTAAAGCCAGATATGTGGTTACGAGATACTGACTGACACACTAAATAAAGCTCTAAACCACGTCTTTGCCTTTGCAAGTAATAATATTAACTTTCAGTTGCTAGATGGGTTAAATTATATCATTAAATAACTAACATCAATTATGTTGCATATAGTAGAAAGATACAACATCTGATAGAGAAACTTAGATAAGACTTGTTAAAAGTACACTTTTTTATTTTATCAGCAGATTCGTCCGGCATATAGTGTTAAAATTATGAATACACATGTTTTTTGATTGTCAGATACACAGATATCACCCAAACTACTGAACGTTAAACAAAATTCAATTTACCATACTCCATATAAGAAGAGTTGCAAAACAAAACTAGCCAGGGAAGGCAGATATTCATTTGTTTACTTCGATAGGTATTTTAACCGGTTCCCATAATTAGCACAATGAAAGTGTTGACAATTTAGGTTTGCAACAAACTATTTTGTTTAATCCATGATAAACTAAAACATCATCAAACTATTTGCTAGTTGAGCAACGAACATTTTGTTTTTCAAACTAAAGTATCATCAAACCATTTGCTAGTTGAGCAAAAAACCACATACATATCAAGAGGAGTAGAGTACCTTAATCTAGAACATAATCTGGAAAATCACATGCAATCTCAACATAATGATCGAATTCATATTTACCAGACATGCATAAACTTTAAGATAATCATATTTTACAAACTCCACTTATATGTCGAGTAAAGATGGAAAATAAATTTATAAAAGAATGTTGCGACTAGATTAAGTATAACGACGGAAAGTGAAACACAACCCAATATCTTATGAAAGACCATTGTTATGTATATTTTTTTATATATTCTCCAAACTCATTTATTGACGTTTTTACAAAAAACGTAATGTTACCACAGTGAAAAAAAAATCTAGAAGCTCGAAAATACGGATATTGTTAAAATAAATTTTCAAATAGTATCATCATTTGAAAATTAACCTGGACCTTGAAAAGTGTGAAATGCTAATAAAAGTGCGCTTTGACGTTTTAACATCTTGGTGTCTTTTTCGCACTTATTCTGCATGAACCTTATGAATCAAAGGCAAAGTGTGATTTAACGAAAAAGCGCACTTTTATTAGCATTTCCGTATCTAGTATCTTTTACACTATGCGCAATACGCCGCCATGTTTCATGCATTTATTTATAGGATTTTCCCGTTGGAATTTTTTTCTCCTTGGTTTGGTTTCCGTATATACTGAGTTTAACATTTATTTCAGAGTTCAAGGTGTGTTTCATATTCATGATTCAGCCATGTTGGATTTTTGTATGGGACAGCGACCGAGTTTGTTTACAATTTGCTCTAAAACCGAACACCCCCTCCCTCCCCCAGCAATCTCATCTGCCATGTAGTGACAAAGCTTTATCACCATGTATATACCCACCATGGTCGAGTTATTGTCTGGTTCAGGGTTTTTAATCGATAATCGTCGATAACGACTGCGTTAATGTCTGCAAAATCACCATTGCATACGTTATCGACGGTTATCGATCAACAACCCTTGTCAGGTTCACCATTTTGCTTGATACGAGCTGCTAGTTTTTCTTTTCACATAGCTATTTAAATAATTTTTAATGAAGTTTAAAAAAAAATAAATCATAACATATCTTTAATACAGATAATGTAACATATCAAAACTCCAAAGAACTGGTCATGTTTAAAAGAAGGTAAAACCTCCTTTTTTATTCTGATTTGTCTTAATGTTACGACAAGCTGCTTTGAAAGTGCAAAAAATAACTAGAACAACAAAACTCCAAAGAACTGCTCATATTTGAAAGAAGGTAAAATCTCCTATTTTTTTTAACTTTTGCATCAGTGATTTACATGAATCAATTTTAAATTGTTATTTGTATTCAGTTTAAACTACAAAATAAAATTTTCTTTTCAAAAATTTACCCTTCTTTTGGTCACATGCTGTTCTTCCATTTGTCTTAATTTCGGGGTAATGGCCATTCGGGGTAGTAGGACAGTCGGGGTAGTGGCATTTGGGGTAACGGCGTTCGGTGTTATGGCGTTCGGGGTAGTGACATTCGGGGTAGTGTCATAGATTCCACAAAAAGACATCAAATTTGCAAAGCAAATAAATTCATATTTATGTAGCAGTTATATTTTATTTTTAGCTATTTTAATGGTATACACGCGTCTGGCTGAAAATCTCCTTAATAAAGACAACCAACCAACCAACCAACCAATGGTATACACTTATTACAAGATGATTTAAAGCTTATTGATAAGCAATGTTTATCTTTAAAACATCATTTACAATAGTTAGTAAGTGCCACGAAGAATACTAAAATGTTACAACTATTTGAATTAATCTAAAACTATTTCAATATGTTTGGTATAATTGTTCTTAGACTTCATTTTTCTGTCCTCTAAAATGACAACGTGCTCTATTTAATTAACGCAACTTGCACAATCTACACTCTGTATACTGTCCTTGAGCTTACCTTGTGACAACTATGTATTACTATAAACATTACAAACAAAATTTACAAACATGAAAACTAGAACGGATAAATAATATGTCTAGCCATAATAAAAACAAACTGAAGTTTTCTTTAACTTTTGTGACACAGAATTTGGTACAATGTGTGATAAAATACAAAAACTTTATTATGTTGAGCAATACAAATTGAAAACTATGAAAATATAATTTTCAGTAATTAGGTCTACATTTGAGTATGTTTTCCGCATGTGTGCTTAATCTTCCTATAGCATATGGGTCATGTTTAGCCTGGAAACACTGTAATTTTTTTCCTAATGCATTAGGAAGGTTAAATTCATTTGAAAAGAAATTCCAAATAAGTCCACACTGAAACAAATCGACATGTACGGTTTATTGGATCCATCTTATAATATAGCAATGTCAGAAAATTTATTCATTCTATGTGACTGTTGATAGATTCCATTGGATTATCACTTAAAAACTGTTACTGCGATATGGAATGATTTCATTCGTAATTTCACATACTTAATACATGATATTCCTTTGATTCGAACGTGGTTACCGATGAATAAGATGTATATGAATATTATCTGATATATTTTATCATTAAAAACTCATGATACGTTGTGGGAACAGACATCTAGAAACCAATGGAAATACGCAATATCACACAAGCAGCGGAATGTGCAGCTGTTTGGATGTAATATTCATCAATTTTTTTTCTTTTCTGTATACTTTAACAAGAGGAGATTTTCTTCATGGAGTATTTAAAACAATTGTCGACAGTTCTGGTTTCAAAATTAAACTTGCACAGCTGTTTATTGATAGGCTTTTTTGTACGTAAATATTCTAACAGTTTATCATTTCAATTACAAAGACAACCCACGCATCGTGTTCATTCAATTCATTCCATCCACTCATCTCGTCAGTAGGTTCGGACTCGTTGGTCAACTACGACTGAGCTCCTAAAATTCTTCCCCCTTTAGTTTCCTTATCATAAAGATAATAAAAATGGCCAAAATGGTTAATTATTTACTAAAATAAAATGAAACGTTCAGAAATCCTACTTTTATTCGAAACTTGAGTACTCTTACGCTTTCTTGACCTTCCTAATTCTGAACCCTGAACATTTACTTTCTCTGAAGGATCATCGTATTTTAAAAACGTGAAGCACTCGTAGCTAAAGATCTCGAAGCCGAATATTGTACGGGCGCATCGAAAATAATGGTATCTGATGCAAAAACCTTAAAAATCTTCTTCATCGGTTTCTACTTGTTCACGTTGTTCCATTACCAGAGATATGGTATTGCTGCTATCATCGCTGTCGTACTAATTACTATCCGTAACAATTTGATGCTGTACCAAAGTGTAAAATTGGCAACACTTGAATACCTCAACATCCTTTCCCTCAAAATAGTTTCCTTGAGATTCGATGCATAATTCAAATGGTAAAGAATAAATATTTACATTGTGATGCAAAAATTCCAAAATCCTGTCCAATCCCTTACAAAAAAAAAACTAAAAAAAACCATTCTGTCTCCTGATGCGATCTCATTATCATCGAATTTTTTTTCTTCAATTTTTTAGTAGGGTACAGAACTACTTCGGCCTAATCGCCCATTTTGGGCCTATCGAGCAAAAACATCAAATAAATCCATGATTTCAGAGTTAACATGTCAATGATGCGTTTGGTACGATACTTTAGTTAATAAAATAATAACATAGGTACATAAATTTGGAAGCCATCAGTAATAATAACATTCCGTTTGATGCTAAACTGCGCTAGATTGAGAAATACCAACAATCAATACGAAACTAACGATTATAAATTGGCTCACTACTTGACTAACCTATTGGTCCCAAGTAAACGATTAACTTACCCTATTCTAGTCGAAATTCTACTACTACACAATGTTTGTTTTGATTCGCTATGAAAGTTTGACAGATAAAATGAGGGGTTATTGGTTTTTCCTATGTTTCGAGGGGTGAATCGATTAGCTTGGGACCGAAGATAGTACCAGAGCTGAGCCAAAAAGTTAAGCACGTTTCTTCGGGACCTTCTGGTCTTAGAGTGGAAATACTAAGTGCGGGTTGTGCTTAATAGGCCGGAAATGGGGTAGTTAACCCTATATTGTTTAACCGTTTTGTTTTTTACCCTTTAGGAGCTCGACAAGGGTACCCGGGTACATACAAAATTGAAATGCTACTGCGGCCAATTTTGACCGATTCTGAATCTTTTGGCACCATTGGATTAAAAAACTTATCCTCTTTCTGGCAACAATGACCATCTGGAATCGTCTGGTTCCCGGAAATCCGGATTTCCTGTATAATGTTCCAGAACTAAGCATTTTCTTGCCATTTTCGCTAGAATTTCGAAGGAATTGATATCAAAGTATCAGAATCTCCGTCAAGAAACAATTTCAGCTTACTTGAGGAACAGTTTAAGGTTTGTCCCCGGAACGGCTATTCCGGAGCAAGTTCCCGTAGGGCCTCTAGTGGCCATAGAAGTTTTTGGGAAGAAACCCCTACAATATGATTTTTAAATTTTCATGAAATTACAGCAGGAGACTGCTTATCATAATTATGTGATCATCCGATGGATTGTCCTCGGAACGGACATTGCGGAGTAGGTTCCCGTAGGGCCTCTAATGGCCATAGAAGTGTTTGGGAAGAAACTCCTACAATAGGTATTAAAATTCATGAATTTACAGCAGAAAACAGTTTATCATAATTTTGTGGGCATTTGATGGATTGTCCTCGGAACGGCATGCCGGTGCAGGTTCCCGTAGGGCCTCTTGTGGCCATAGAAGTGTTTGGGAAGAAACTCCTGCAATATGGCTATCAAAATTCATGAATTTACAGCAGGAGACTGCTTATCATAATTATGTGATCATCCGATGGATTGTCCTCGGAACGGACATTCCGGAGTAGGTTCCCGCAGGGCCTCTAATGGCCATCGAAGTGTTTGGGAAGAAACCCCTACAATAGGTATTAAAATTCATGAATTTACAGCAGAAGACAGTTTATCATAATTTTGGGGGCATTTGATGGATTGTCCTCGGAACGGTGATTTCAGAGTAGGTTCCCGTAGGGCCTCTAGTGGCCATAGAAGTGTTTGGGAAGAAACCCCTACAATATGGGTATTAAAACTCATGAATTTACAGCAGAAGATCGTTCACGGAACCGAATTTTGTTCATTTAAATCAAAAATAAAAATGTTCATTCTATAAACATATGAATAATTAAAAATAAATTAAAACCATGTTTGCAACAAAAATATATATGTTTGAATTAAAGCCAGAAGCATGTTTATTTCAACAATTTAGAGTTAGGGGAAAACGGTTTTTAGCGTGCCCTGCATTTTTCCTTCTTGTTTACATTCGGAAAAAAATTGCCCCAGCTTTGCCAATCAACTGAAAACGGCCCGCAACAAAACCGAAGTCATGGATGCGGAAACCCACCTAGGTAAGTATCTTAACAAAGGGAAACGAAAATCCGAAATGGATTTTGAATCTATTCCGGAACCTCCAGCTCCTCCCCCCCCCCCCTGAAAAAGAGCGATTTCTTCCTGTTTGCTTCGAGCTTTTGTCTTTGATCTTCTCTCCTGCCACAATCAGATCCTTCGAAACTTCAGCAAGCTTTATCATATTCACACAATCCTGACTCGACTGATTAATTTGTTGGATCAAGTTCTTACTAAAATCAGTGCTGTATTCATCCTCCTTCCTTACCGAACTCAACGGTTTCTCATCATCCTCATCTTCTTCCGATTCCTGCATTTCCAATTCTACATTGCAACGAGCATTGCAATCAAACTGAATTCGGGATCTTCCGTTTTTTCATCTCTTTGCAATCCATTTTTCTGCTTTATCTTACATTAAAATGCTAATATAATTTAAAATTAAGTATGTTTCTTTCAAACATAAGAAGCATGTTTAAAATAAACATATTTATTTTTGTTCGCATTGTTGTCAAACCAAACAAAAATGTTCACGTTTATTTTCAACACGAATATTTTTAAAATAAACGTAACATTATTTTTATTTTAAACATTAATATTACATGACTTCAAACAAGGAATACGTTTGAAATAAACCATCAAGGTTTATTTCAAACGTATTCCATGTTTGAAGTCATGTAATATTAATGTTTAAAATAAAAATAATGTTACGTTTATTTTAAAAATATTCGTGTTGAAAATAAACGTGAACATTTTTGTTTGGTAATCAATATTTTTGTGGCCAGAACAAACTGAGTTTACGTTTGAATTTACCTCAAATATTTTTGTTTTAACGATAAATTTTTCTGCGTGTTTATCATAATTTTGTGGCCATTTGATGGATTGTCCTCGAAACGGTCATTCCGGCGCAGGTTTCTGTAGGGCCTCTAGTGGCCATAAAAGTTGTTTGGAAGGACGTTCCGACGTCAATCCATCAGATTATCACAAAATTAGGATAAACAAGTCTCATGCTGTAAATTCCGAAGTAAATTCAAGAATTTTGATACCCATATTGCAGGGATTTCTTCCCAAACACTTCTACGGCCACTAGAGGCCCTACAGGAACCTGCGCCAGAATGACCATTCCGAGGACAATCCATCAAATGGACACAAAATTATGATAAACGGTCTTCTACTGTAAATTCAAGTTCAGGTTCCCGTAGGGCCTCTAGTGGCCATAGAAGTGTTTGGGAAGAAACCCCTACAGTATGGGCATCAAAATTCATGAATTTACAGCAGGAGACTGGTTATCATAATTTTGTGATCATTCGATGGATTGTCCTCGGAACGGCCATTCCAGAGCAGGTTCCCGTAGGGCCTCTAGTGGCCATAGAAGTGTTTGGGAAGAAACCCCTACACGGATAGAAAATTGTTTGCATTTAACCAATAAAAACTTTAGTTGTATGTAAACAAACAATTTCGGTTGAAATTATATTGCATTTTGTTGTTTCAATAATACATATTCATATAAATTCAAAATAGGATCCTTTTTGTTTTAATAAGCCACTTTTCTACTGCAACTATTGTAAAAATAACAATATTCTATTATTAAGCCAACAATAGTTAATTTTAATTTAGCTTTTCTTAATAACGCTTTGAAAAAGTGTACTAATCAACTAGTTGAGCAAAAGTTTGTTTCTTTGAAGAACTCGAACAGCTGGTACAATTTGGATCTTTTGCGTCTTAAACGGAAAAGGGACAAATGGTACAAACAGTTTTGTAGATCAAATAATGACAATCATTGGAATAGGTACACAATCGCGCGTAATAAGTATTCACAATCAATAAAGAAAACTCGTTGTGAATATGTTCAAAGGAAGATTGATCAGCATCAAAACAACAGCAAAGAGTTATGGAAAATTTTGAAATCTTTATTAAAACCTAGTAATTGCAAACCGCGGTCCATAACTTTTTATGGCACATTAGAACAGTCAGAACAAATAATTTCAGCTAAGTTTAATGATTATTTTGTAGACAGTGTTTCATTGATCAATTAATCCATTGAATTGGTCGATGAACCTGACGAAATAAAACAGCCAGTTAATAGAAGTTGTAGATTTGAAGTTGTTCACCCAATTATATTGGATGAACTTAGAGTTATTTGTTTTTCATTAGGGAAATCGGCTGAAGTAGATAATGTTAATGCTAGTGTTATTCAAGATTGCTTTCATGTCATGTCATGTCATCATCTTTCTGGACCTTATTAATGAATCATTACAAACTGGACATGTGCCACCAATTTGGAAGGAATCCTTAGTGGTCCCTATTCAAAAAGTTGCTGGAACGATTAAAGCCGTAGAGTTTCGTCCCATCAACATGTTGCACACATTAGAGAAAATTTTAGAACTTGTTGTTAAAGGCCAGCTGTTGGGGTATTTAAATAGTAATAGTTTGTTGATACCAGAACAATCGGGATATCGCGAAGGTTATTCTTGTGAAACCGCGTTGAATTTGGTATTAGCGAAGTGGAAAAATAACTTGGAGTGTAAAGATACGATTGTTGCTGTTTTTTTTTGCATCTTAAACGCGCTTTTGAAACAATTTCTAGGCCCTTATTGTTAAGATCAATAAAGCGCTTTGGAATTACGAGTACTGCATATATATGGTTTGAAAGCTATTTGTCTGACAGAACTCAACGGACTGTTTTTAATGATTCTGTTTCCAGTCCCGTGGGGAATAACCTTGGAATGCCCCAGGGAAGTGTATTAGGGCCCCTGTTATTTATTATGTATATTAATGACTTGCGAGGTTTTTTACGATTTTGCGACATTAATCTTTTTGCAGATGATACTGTGGCATCTATTGCAGCTAATACCCCGTTCACATTACAGCGTGTATCACGTGATATACGCTGTCTTGCAATGAGCACTCATACATCTAGTTTTCACTGGAAATCCTATGTATGAGTGCTCATTGCAAGATAGCCTATATTACGTGATATAGGCTGTAATGTGAACGGGGTATAAGGATTTAAATGATGCCGTTTTACACTTGAATGAAGATTTGCGTTCTCTAAGTAGATGGTTGAAGTATAAGCAGTTAAAATTGAATACAAGTAAAACTAAATTTATGGTAATTTCGCGGAATCGAGTAAATGAAAACGTCTCTGTTGTAATTGATGATGAGACTATTGATCGCGTTCGGGAGATTAAATATCTTGGCGTGATTATTGATGACACACTGAAGTTCAACTCTCACATTGACAATGTCATCAAGAAAATTGCCAATTCACTTCCTCAACTTTGATGCTAGACGCCTTACAATGGTTGTCGGTGAAGCAAAGAATTCGACAGTGAGCATGCATAAGGGCCTATACGCGATGATCGATTCTCTTCGTCGATTTTCTCTTTTGTTAATAACTCGCTAGATTTAACGTTTCTCGGTGCGTTTGCTGTTGCTTTTGATAGCCAATACAACCTGTACTACTCCGCATTGAACAAATTCTAGAAAATTGTTTCGCTTAGCTGTAGCAATGCAAAGAGAAAATCGATGAAGAGAATCGATCATCGCGTATTCGCCCTTATGCACGCTCACTGTCGAATTGTATATTTGACTATGGTGTTCATTTTTAAAGTAGTTAACGGTTAGCTGCCTCGATATTTGTGTGATCGAATTGAAAGAGGAAGTGAATTTCATAGATATAATACTAGAAACGCGGTTGAAATAAGAACACCACATTTCTTGACTTGTGCTTCTCAAAAGTCTTTACAATATGGGTATTAAAACTCATGAATTTACAGCAGAAGACCGTTTATCATAATTTTGTGGCCATTTGATGGATTGTCCTCGGAATGGTCATTCCGGCGCAGGATTCTGTAGGGCCTCTAGTGGCCATAGAAGTGTTTCGGAAGAAACCCCTACAATATGGGTATTGAAACTCATGAATTTACAGCAGAAGATCGTTTATCATAATTTTGTGGCCATTTGATAGATTGTCCTCGGAACTGTCATTCCGGTGCAGGTTCCAGTAGGGCCTCTAGTAACCATAGAAGTGTTTGGGAAGAAATCCCTGCAATATGGGTATCAAAATTCATGAATTTACAGCAGAAGACTGTTTGTTGCGATAGTTTGGGAGCAAAACACTGAAATTCTGCTAGCTGTTACCACATACTGTTACTTACAGTTTCAAAGCTGCAATTTTATTTAGGTTTTAATTTTATTGATATACCCCGAAATTTGAATCGGCACGGTATAGGCATCAAATGTACTTACATTTCAGTATTAGAATAACGAATTTAGATTCCAATTATCTTATTTTCAACTTTAGAGTTACACACTTAGAAAAAATTACCGACTTCGGTAATTCATTTACCGAATTCTCAACAGCTGAACGGTCGGTAATGTTTTCGGTAAACGAGAACATTACCGAAAAATCTGTAAACTGAATCAGCAAAATTAGCTGTCAAATTTACCGAACGATCGGTAACGTTTACCGAAAAAATAAGCTTGATTTGTAATCGACTTTACCGGAGAACTGTAATTTTGGAGTCGATATAGAAAATGAAATTTACTGAAAGATCTGTAGTTTTTTTAAAGGTTAGCGGCTCAACTGTAATTCGCTTAAATATTGTTTCAAGGTAATCAATCAAGGTTTATCAATATCCATTTTCCTTATCCTTTATTTTTATTTTATTCTTACGGATATGTTTTATGTAAACTTACAAAACTTACCCGTAGCGCTGGCGGTCACTGCAACCCATGCAGATATTTGGCTCCAGTTGTGGTCAATTTATTAAAGTTGAAAATTGCTCCCGGTATAAAATTTCTCTTTTTTACGTGGTCATTGATATGTTGGTGCAGTCCGGTAACATAGCCTGGAACTTGACCGACAGAAGAAAAAACAACAACATCGGCCATCTGTAACAATGGGTGTTTATTTAGATAACGAAATATCATTACTTACGGAAAATATCTACGATTCGCTCATCTTTTGGCGTTGCAGCTGGTCCATAAAGCCTCCATCATTTCACTTTTTGTTTTTCATGACAGTTTCCACTTACAATTTTTTTTTTAAAGGTCGAAAACACATTACGGCGGATTTGACGTTTCTCGCTGTGAAATCTACCGAACTCGGTAACGGAACGCTTAGTTTACCGAAACTTCAGTAAAATATTTCCCCGAAGTCAGTGATGAAGCTGATTTACGGATCTGCCGGTATTTTTTTTTTTACCGTTTTCGTCGAATTGAAATGAAATCACCGAAATTCGGTAATTTTATTTACAGTTTTCAGCAATAGAGCAAGAAAATACCGAAACATCTGTAATTTTTAGGATTACCGATCTAAGACGGTAATTTTTTTTTACCGAACTCACGGTCAGTGTGTGGTAGGTAGTGGTGAATCTAGGCTAGGAAACTAATAAGATCAAATTCTGAATGTAATAATTTAAATGACTTACGGATTTATATTATTTAGATTATACTAATCCAGACCACTATTCTAGGCAATTAGGTTTATATTAAAATTAAATAATTCAACAAGCAGATGAATTTCACTTTGTGTTAACGTGGTTCTTAGAAAAAAAAAACACTTCTGATTACTGTTTTCGCATCTCACTGCGTCCTAGCAATTAGTACGGTCGACTTGATTCGCGCTCCGTTGTTTTGGAAGTTTTCTCGGTATTCGCTGGATATAAATTATCATCACTATTCGTTAAACGCTCACTTGTTTCGTGTTGGGCTGGGAGACAGCAATCTCTGTGAATGTGGACAAGGTTACCAAGACGCTGATCACATCCTTTGGTCTTGTGCTGAGCATCGTGGAGTCAGATCTGAGCTATGCGATTCCCTTCGGGCTCGAGGTAGACAACCTAATGTTCCAGTTCGGGATATTTTGGCTAGACGTGATCTGGAGTTTATGAAACTCATATATGTTTACTTTAAGAATACTAACCTTAGATTGTAAGTTTGATTAACCTTGTGTTTAGTTTGTGTATTGTGCGTGTAGTTTTTTTTTAATGTTTGTTTTCAAGATGAATAGAAATAAGTTCATGTTTTAGGATTAATTAAATATTTGTATAATAAATCATATTTCAAACCTCCTTCTCCCTTTCCCCATCTAAAAAATTGTAAATCTCCACTAACCTCGAGACGACCGCGAGTAATCGGTTCAATTCCTTTAACTCTAGATTTAAGACATTAATCATGTATAATGCAAATCATAACTCGGCTCTGTAAAGTTTATTCGATTGAGCCTGTACAAATAAATTAATTAAAAAAAAAATTATCAGTTTTTTTTTCTCACTAAGTGACTCCTGGCATAGTTTCCGGTAAATTGTTTGAAAAGTGAGTGTTTTTAGTAGAAAGTGTGATTTCGCAAAGATTAATCAGTGCGATTGGTAATTTGTAAACCAATTTGGGCATCATCACGCATACCTGCTCACGTATCATCATCATCGAGTGTGAGCACCCGTCTCTTCATCTAGAAGCAATGCCAGTCATGTCGGAGAAAACCTCATAGGAAATGTTACTCAAAAACGGCTGAAATGCCTTCAGGTAAGTAAGAATTGCTTAGGGAAACGGTGTTGAACCATTTTCTGCTCCGGTAGAATGAATCCGGAGCAGGCAATTTCCATTTCCTTGAATAAAAATCAAATCGCCGAGTGGATTTGACTCAGTCTACGTGAGAACGTCGTTTAATCAAAAGTGAGTCAACATAAAGCTACTCAAATTTAAGTAGCCATACTTGCCGCTGAGATGAGTACATTCGACTCAATTCTGAGTTGACCAGAATAAGCGTGTACATCGTTCATCAATCATCGTGCGTCTGTGTTTGCTGAGTGCCGCGGCTCGATAAAGTGCACCACAGCGAAGGTCATCCACGCTGCGCGTCGCTTCCCAGCCATCTGTGTAAACGCCTACACATACAACGTTCGGTGATAGTAGTATAGGATAATCAGATAAGTTTTTGTTTTTGTTTTTTCTTTTCCTCCCCCATTAGTTAAATTTTCATTTTGTGTTTCTGTGTTTGTAGTGTTTTCTGTGTATTGTGTCAGTGCGAGTTTCAGTGGTAGAGCGTTTTGCGCTCCCACTAGTACGACAAAATGGAAGTTCAGACCAATCATCTAAAAAAAATTGATGATGTCATCCCTGGTTCGTCCTCTCAGTCTGTTAATGGGCAGGCTGAGAAAAGCTCCCAATCACGGGCCTATCCGAATAACTCGACTGGTCCATGGGTTGTCTACTTTCAGCCCAAAAACAAACCTTTGAATGTGGTAAAAATTTCAAATGATTTGACGAAGCGATTCTAGGCCGTGACCGAAATCACGAAGGTTAGGCACAATAAACTTCGTGTTTCCGTCTCTAACCTTAAGCAAGCTAATGAGATTACTGTTTCCCAGCTCTTTACGCTCGAGTATAGAGTGTACATCCCAGCTCGTGATGTGGAGATTGAAGGTATGGTTACCGAAGCAAGTCTTACCCCCGAGATCTTGGAGAAGCAAGCGGTTGGCCGTTTCAAGAACTCCTTGCTTCCCCCGGTGAAGATACTGAATGTCCAAAAACTGGGCTCAGTATCTGTGAGCGAGGGTAAAAAGAGTTTTACCCCCATAGACTCGTTTTGTGTGACCTTTTCTGGTTCAGCCCTTCCTCACTACATCGAGCTGGGAAAACTTCGACTACCTGTGCGTTTGTTCGTTCCCCGTGTCATGAACTGCCAAAACTGTAAGCAGTTGGGACATACGGCCTCCCACTGTGGCAGCAAGGCACGCTGTTCCAAATTTGGGGAGAAGCATGAGGATGGCGCCTGTGCAGCTACTGTACTAAAATGCGTGTACTGCAAAGGATCTCCTCCTCATGGTCTCTTGTCGTGCCCGGTGTACAAACAACGCGGGGAGAAACTAGAACGCTCACTTAAGGAACGTTCCAGGCGGTCTTTTGCAGAAATGCTTAAGACAGCCAAGCCATCAACCAACGACGCAAATCGCTTCGCTCTTTTGTCAGATGACGAGTCTGACTCTCACTCGGCTGAGGAGGGAATTCCTTTCTGTTTTCCGGAAGTTTCTTCAAGGAAACGAAAACGCATCCGTTCACGGATAGTCACTGATCAGGAACCTCAAACCAGCTCACACAAATCAAGGAGTGGTGGAAAAAATAAAGTTTCAGCTCCTCCTGGTTTCCGAAGAACTGACTAAAGGGTGATACGGTCAAAATTTGGTCAATATCAACTTGACGTATTTCTTTCAATTTTGCATTTAAAAAACCTAAACACCCCTCATTTTGAAGGTGGGTGTGTGTAGAATGTTGCTCCTATTTTGATTTTGGAATTCACTCTTCAGTTGTCAAAATGCCGTCCAAGCAAGAAGAGCAGCGTATCAAAATTTTGCTCGCGCATCGCGAAAATCCGAGCTACTCGCACGCAAAGTTGGCAAAATCGCTAAAAGTTGCCAAATCAACCGTTACAAATGTAATTAAAGTGTTTGGGGAACGTTTGTCGACAGCCAGGAAGTCTGGATCGGGGGGAAATCGAAAACCGGAAGCCGCTGAGACGACAAAGAGAGTTGCCGGTAGTTTCAAGCGAAACCCTAGCCTCTCTCTCCGAGATGCCGCAAATAAGCTGGGTGTATCGTCTACAACCGTGCATCGAGCCAAAAAACGAGCCGGACTATCGACTTACAAGAAGGTAGTGACTCCAAATCGCGATGATAAACAAAATACGACGGCCAAAGCGCGATCCCGGAGGCTGTACACGACGATGCTGACGAAGTTTTAATGCGTGGTAATGGACGACGAAACCTACGTCAAAGCCGACTACAAGCAGCTTCCGGGACAGGAGTTTTATACGGCAAAAGGAAGGGGAAAGGTAGCAGATGTTTTCAAGCACATGAAACTGTCAAAGTTCGCAAAGAAATATCTGGTTTGGCAAGCCATCTGTACCTGTGGCTTGAAAAGCTTCCGGGACTGTCAACCAAGAAATTTACGTGAAAGAGTGTTTGAATAAACGTCTGCTGCCTTTCCTCAAGAAACACGATTGTTCCGTACTGTCTTGCCATTACGGTAAAAAGGCCATGGAGTGGTACGCCGCCAACAACGTGCAGGTGGTTCCCAAGTACAAGAACCCTCCCAACACGCCAGAGCTCCGCCCAATTGAGAAATACTGGGCTATTGTCAAGCGGAACCTAAAGAAGACCAAAAAAACTGCTAAGGGCGAGCAGCAGTTCAAGGCAAACTGGCTTTCTGCAGCGAAGAAGGTGGACAAGGTGGCTGTACAAAATCTGATGGCAGGGGTCAAGCGTAAGGCCCGGCAATTCGGATTTGGAAAAGCGGAAGCCTAACTGAATATTTTTCCTGAATTTTATACTAATTGAACTTGAAAAAGAAATTTAATTTGATTTTTTAAATAAACGATTTCACCGATTTACACGCGTTTTCCCTTGACCAAATTTTGACCGTATCACCCTTTATACCCAGGATTTCCACCAATCCCGGGGACATCCAAAACCCCTGATGCTCCATTTTTAAGAACAGATGCCCCTTCTTCATCTGGGTTGTTCTCATTTGATGACATTGTGGACGGTATCCTCAAGTATCTCGATATTTCTGATCCTCTGAAAAGCATTGTTCTGGCCTCGGTTCTGGCAATGCTTCATACTGTGAAGACCCTCTTGAAGCAATTGACATTTAATTGGCCCCTCCTTGCAGCAATCATTTCCTTCGATGGATAATTTTCCAAACGAGGTCGGGGATTTGATCACTGTTCTACAGTGGCATTGTCGAAATCTTATTCCTAAATTAGACTCTTTTAAGTTTTTAGTTCACAATAATGATTGTGATGCATTTGCTCTTTGTGAAACTTGGCTATCTTCAAATATTGATCTTCCTTTTAATGATTTTAACATTATTCGACTAGATCGGATTCGTGTGGAGGAGGGGTACTTTTGAGGATCAAAAAGTTCCATTCCTGCATTCATTTCCAGGTAATGAAGTTGTCGCATGTCAGGCTATTTTTAAAGGTAAGAGCCTTTGTATTGCTTCTGTTTATATTCCTCCTAGAGCCGTTGTTAATCGAGAACAACTTTCAGATATATGTTTAGTACTTCCTGCTCCAAATCTCCTGCATGGGAGATTTTAATTCCCACGGTACATGCTGGGGGGAACTGTATGATGACAACCGTTCTTCTATGATATATGAACATTTTCGATTGCCAGTAGGTTCAATCCGTCGGAATCCGTTAATGTCGCGTACTACCTCACCCGTAATATTGATTGGACATCGTTCAAGACCGCGATAGAGGAAGCCGTGTCGTCGGTAGAAGGGCTTCCACCGTTGGAGGAATATAACTTCCTCTCCAATCTTATCTTGGACAGCGCGCTTCGAGCTCAAACTCGGCCGGTTCCTGGAACGTCTTTCCCTAGGAAATCTCCTTCCTCTTGGTGGGACCACCAATGCACTGAAGTTTATCGTAAAAAGTCCGACGCGACTTAAGCTTTTCCAGAAACGTGTGAAGCGCCCAAACTCCGTTGCGCATCCATATTTCACTCCCGTGGGGAAGCGCCCAACGTAGAGCAACAACTCGCGTGGTCTTTCTTTTTCCGTAAAATGAAAGACAGTGCAATTCCATTTCTACTGTATGGAAAAAGCTCTTTGATGTATCCAGTTATCCTGAGGTTGTGCTCGTCCGCACCTAGCAAACCTCGGATAATAAACTCATCAGAACAACTGACCCGATTCTTTATTATTCGAAACCTTTTATACATGAATTTGTTACTTAAACTCTACACAATAGTTTTTCTCCAGTATGTACATATAAAGCGAGACAGATAGTTTTTCTCTTGGAAAGTCGGTGTCTGTTTTTTTAACAAGAATTAATGCTCCTCGCGGTAGGAACGGCTATGTATGATGCTTACTCACCAATGTTTACTTTGACCTTTCTCGAAGCACCTAGTTAAGCCAGCGCGCATCGCTGACGACGCGGTAGCAACTGTTTATAAACAACTGACCCTGGAAATGTGCAACATTGTCACTGCTGCTGTTAAGTTGTGTATTTTCTACTACCGTATGGGGGTCTATCACTGGTTAATTTCTTACTCAGATTGATATTGGATTTTGAGGCCTTTGCATCCCCTCTTACTTAACCAGCTTGAGAATAATATCGAAGAGATTCTTCTCAAGGATATGTGCTGGTAACTATTCTATATTTGCTAAATTTTTAACTGGATCTTCTTATTATGGTTCTTACTCCTACTGTGCCTTTCTTAAGACACTACTTTGTACTTTTAATAAACTTATTCAGTCGTTCATACTTTAACTAAATTTTGTCATTTGACAAATCATCTGTGTCTACAAGTTTTATCATGTTAGCCTCTAAGGACACCTTATGCAACGTTTGTTTGATTCGAAAAAAAACGCGTTTTGTTGATATGAAAATTTGCCTAACTGACTTACGTTAATTATGTGTTTAGTTGAGTTATAACATTCTTGTTGCAATTGATATTTAATCTTAACATTGTATAGAACCATTACGAATAATTCACTATAAGGATTGATATTAGAATTTTGGGGTTGTTGCATCCCCCCTTACTTACTGAGCTTGAGAATCATTTTGCACAAATTATTATCAATAAGCTTGAGTTGGTAATCTTCGATTTGAAAATTTCGTGCTTTCTTGTTGCCATATTTCTCCTAACCTTAGGGTGATCCTCAATTGTACCTTTCGTAAAAGCTCCTTCGTTTCTGCTCGTTCATCCATGCGATTGAAAGCTGTTCCTGACTCGTCATTTGGTTGATATCAAATATCAGGTGTGGGTGTATCTGCCATTCCCCGCCATCTATGATTCGTTGTTTGCCGCATTCAGGTTACTCTACATCGTCTTTCATATCTATGTCTTGTACTGATCGCATCTCGTCATTATGTATGTTTCTGTTGGAAACTTTTTTAGTGCTTATTAGAACTTCAACTTTCTCTATGGTGTAGTATGATTCCACATCTTCGATGATTTTCGTTATAAGATGTAAACTTGTTTTGGATTTTATCCACGACTGTTTTCTATCTGTGTTTATATATGCAGCTAGTCAATTTATTGTTTGTGCCATACCATGCGTTAGTTGTGTACTTGCTTGTGCTTCATTGCCATTTTTGAGTTTGATGTTTAATGATGTCATATCAAACGTTACGTTGTATGTTCTGTAGTTTTATGATGATGTTTGCGAAACCGTTGCTGAAGTAGCTTGTCTTTTTAGATGCTGTGTGATGAGCTTATGCCGAAGATTGCTCATCTATACAGTATAATGTGTTGATCAATTCTGTTATCCTCGATAAACCACTCGATTCCATCTTCCTGTTCCGTATACTTTTCCGATGATCCTACCCAACACCGTCAATCTTCAATCTTCCGCATGATTTGTCTTTCGATTGTCATCTATCCATTGTGAATGTGACTCTTCCTTCGCTGTTGACGGTCTCTTAGATTCGCCACCGGGTACATCCAAGGATATCCAAAATCGATTTTCCCTTTCTCACTGTATCACCAATAATTTTCTTTTCGATAATTTTTTTTTATCAATTTCACTCTAAAACATTCATTAAACTATAACTTTGGTATATTCAAATTATTTTCTACTCATCTTTTGAATAAACTATAATTATTATTTTTTTAACTTGGCTTACATACTTTGATATCATTGACATGATATGATTAATAATATTCTGCGTTAGTTGCTTGCTGCTCTTATTTTTTCAAATTTATATTTTCATCTACACAATAAATAATCAGTATACTATCTATTTGCAGCAAACAAATTCACAATTAATTACTTTAACTGAACATTCTTATCTGATTGTCGATATTACACTTCTTGTTTTACTCTTAACATTGTTCCTTTGTGTCATACTTCTTATTCTGATATCTTTCATCATGTTTTGCTAGTATTTTTATTTTATTACCCTACTTTTTCTCTGACTTCGTTTAACTCTTTTTGTTTGTAGTTGTAACTCACCAATTAATCAAAGCATCTGAATGGCTACGTCATGAAATTGCAGCAAGTACTCTCTTTCTCCTAATGAGGTTTAAAACGGCACGTATCTGTAATTCGATTCATTTATGCTCGGTTCCAGGATCCTCTGGCCATACGTTTATGTTTTTATTTAGTCAATTCAATTAATGTCTTGTAAGTGGCCAAATTGCTGCAAATGCTCGTCTTCGCTAATTGAGAGGAAACGGTGGGTATTTGTAAGTAAACTTAAATTTCAGTAAGACTCATTCATAAATTCTCGGGCATTCTTGATTCCAAATGCCATTGTCCAATTGTTCATCTCCACATCTGTAACGGTCTGTAAAAAATAAAACGGCCTTTAATAAATTGTCAACCATAACATCATTCACGACTCTGGGATCATTTACAGTATATTAATTCTGTGTTTTGACGGCATTTTCCGTTCAAAATTGTTTTGTATTCAATCTCGCTGTGAGATTCTAGTGCATAGTTAGTCCAAAGGGCTTAGGTACAATATTCTTGTCCACTTTGATCTTGTTTTTCACCGTTTTTTTTCATCATTGTCATAAGTATTATTTTCCAACGTGTTAATTTTTTTTTTTTTATGAAATTATTGTATGAATCTGAAACTGTTTTTCAGTAATTTAACCCATATTGTGTGCTGTAATGTCAATCCTTTGCTCTTCGATCCATTCAAAATCGTTCTGCAAAACATTTTGCTCTTTTTTGATGAATACATTTGTTTTATTAGCTGAATCATTCAATTACTGCATGCATTACATATAGGTCGAAATTTTTGGTATCTCTTTGAAATGTTTTCATCACTAATTATATTAGAAAATACTGTTTACTATTATTAACTATATATGTTTTTACCTTTGTTTTCATTTTCTTGAAACTTTATCTGAAGCTTCGCTTTTATGTTTCCATCTCCATATATGCATGTTTTGAAAATTTTGTTCAATCCCTTATTAATCCCAACTGAAATTTAATATATACTTTTTCTTTACAATTAATCTCTTATCATTCTGGTGATTCCATATATTCGTTTTCAAATAACAATACTTAATTTTATATCTACATACCCCCGGGTCATTATCATTTAGTCAATAATATCCATTCGATTTTTATTCTTATTATTTATTTATATTACTATTCAATTTAATCATCACCATACACATCATTCGTTCCGGGAACGTCTTCCCTTGTCTAACGCACTCTCTCACAAATATTCCATGTATCCCTCTTATACATTAGCTACAGTTTATCACTTCTTTTTTTTCACTTCACTAATAGTTTTATTATTTGCTCGCAGTATTCTTTCCATTTTCATAGTCATCTCCTGGAGGAACATCCAAATTTTAATTGTTATTTTAATATGTGTGCCTCTCTATTCTTAATTATAATATAAATATTATGTACATAATAATCGATAAATAAATACTTATTTTGATTATAGGAATCTTTATCTGTACTGACGAATTTGTTCCGCGTACTTGATGATTAATCATTGTATCGCTTTATACGATTGACGTGGATTTTTTCTAATTTCTTCCCATTCTGTATTACCACGGTTTGTTCACTAGGAATTTCCATTACTGTGTATGGGCCACGCCACATACCCTGTAATTTCTGTCCTACCCCCATAGGGTTTGATTGCACTAAAACTAAATCTCCCCACATTGGTTGCCATTGATTTGAATTTTTGTCATATTGAACCTTCCGCTTTTCTTTTGATATTTTCAAGTTTTCTCTTGCGTTATAATGAATGTTGCTCAAAATACTCTTCATTCACCAACGTAATCATGATAGTCCATTGTGGAATTACATTTTTTGTATATGGATGTAGGAATTTTCGCCTTTCGTCCATACAATAATTCAAATGGGGTGTGGTTTGTTGAAGAGTTAATTATTGTATTGTATTCAAAGTTGAAGTATGGTATTAATTGGTCCCATGTTCTTTGATTCCCTCCAACAAATTGTCTTAAATAGGTTTTTAACTCTCTGTTTGAACGTTCCACTAAATTAGCCTGTGAATGGTATGCACTTGTGTTGATTTTTTTAATTTTCAAAATTTTACATATGTTTTTCATGAGGTTACTCATGAAGTTCGCACCTTGATCTGTCACTATTTCTTTTGGACACCCGAATTTTTTTTTTTTTTATTTTTTTTTATAAATTACTTTATTTGTACAGGCTCAATCGAATAAACTTTACAGAGCCGAGTTATCATTTTTGTTATACATTATTGATTTCTTATATTTAAAGTTAAAGGAGCTGGACCAGATACTCGTGGTTGTCTCGAGGTTAGTGGGGATTTACATTTTTTTTTGGATGGGAAAAGGGAGAGGGAGGTTAGAAATGTGGTTTACGATACAAATATTTAATTAATCCTAAAACAGGAACTAATTTCTATTCATCTTGAAAACAAACATAAAAAAAAACCCACACGTACAAAATACAAACTAAACACAAGGTTAATAAAACTTACAATCTAATGTTAATATTCTTAAAGTAAACATATATGAGTTTCATAAACTCCAGATCGCGTCTAGCCAAAATATCCCGAACTGGAACATTAGGTTGTCTACCTCGAGCCCGAAGGGAATCGTACAGTTCAGATCTGACTCCGCGATGCTCAGCACAAGACCAAATAATGTGATCTGCGTCCTGGTAACCTTGTCCACATTCACAGAGATTGCTGTCCTTCAGCCCAACACGGAACAAGTGAGCGTTTAACGAATAGTGATTGGACATGAGGCGAGACATCATACGAATGAAGTCTCGACCCACATCCAACCCCTTGAACCAAGAACTCTTCGACACCTTAGGGATGATCGAATATAGCCATCGTCCCAAACTCCCTTCACTCCACTTATTCTGCCAGCTGACGAGTGACTGTTGACGATAAATGAAGAAAAATTCATCGTAGGCGATTTGTCGATCGTAAATATCGCCTTCCATAGCGCCCACCTTAGCAAGTGAGTCAGCCATCTCATTGCCCGGAAACGAGCAATGAGATGGGACCCATGCAAAGGTGATGACAAAAGATCTTAAAGATAAAGCACTTAAAAGCTCTCGTATTTTCATGAGAAAATACGAGGAGTGCTTTACCGGCCTCATAGAGCGAATAGCCTCGATAGAACTGAGACTTTCCGTAAAAATAAAATAATGATCTGGTGCAAGTGAGGCGATCGTTTCTAGCGTATAATGTATTGCCGCCAGCTCAGCAACATATACGGAACAAGGAGCTTGAAGCATTCGAGAGGCGCTATGAAATTCGTTAAAAATACCAAAACCAGCGGACGACTCTATTAGTGATCCATCTGTGAAGAACGATCTTGCAGAATCAACTTGGCCAAACTTTGCAGCGTACATTGACGGAACAATCATGGAACGATGATGTTCTGGGATCCCACGAATCTCCCGCGTCATAGATAAATCAAAACTAACTGAATTGCCGAAGTCGGAGAAGCATACACGATGAGGATTATGCTGTGAAGGGCTGACATCCTGTGTTATGTACACGTAGTACAATGACATAAAACGAGTTTGAGGGTTCAGCTCAAGAAGCTTTTCAAAGTTTTCGATTACCAGTGGGTTCATAACTTCGCAACGGGTGAGGAGCCTGAGGGACAATTCCGAGAACCGATCCGATAGTGGCAACATGCCCGCCAACACTTCGAGACTCATCGTATGAGTCGAGTGCATGCATCCTAACGCGATACGAAGACAACGATACTGGATCCGTTCCAGTTTGATGATGTGAGTTTTAGCCGCCGACTGGAAACAAAAACTACCGTATTCTAAAACCGATAAAATCGTTGTCCGGTACAACGTTAGAAGATCTTGCGGATGGGCTCCCCACCATGTTCCGGTAATTGTTCGAAGAAAATTGATCCTTTGTTGGCATTTTCGTCTCAGATACTCAATGTGGGATCTCCAGGTGCATTTTGAATCGAACCAGACCCCAAGATATTTGAAGGACATAGAATGAGTGATCGGTTTACCCAAAAGTTGAAGCTTCGGTTGTGCTGGGCTATGCTTCCTAGAAAAAACGACCAACTCAGTTTTCTCCGTGGAGAATTCGATACCTAGCTGAATAGCCCAAGTAGACAAATTGTCTAAGGTATCCTGTAAGGGTCCTTGCAGGTCGACCCCTTTGGGCCCTGTCATAGACACTACTCCGTCATCTGCAAGTTGTCTCAACGTGCAGTTGTCACTTAGACAATTGTCAATTTCTCTGACGTAGAAATTATACAAAAGGGGGCTTAAACATGAGCCCTGGGGGAGACCCATGTAACTAAATCGAGAAGCTGTAGAGTTTCCATGAGAAAAGCTCATATGTTTCTCTGACAGCAAATTGTACAAAAAGTTATTTATTAATGGAGAAAGGCCACAAGCGTGGAGTTTGTCTGAAAGGACTTCAACGGATACTGAATCAAAAGCCCCCTTGATATCCAAGAATACAGAAGCCATTTGCTCTTTTTTAGCAAAAGCCAACTGAATTTCTGTGGAAAGCAACGCGAGACAGTCGTTCGTTCCCTTGCCCCTACGGAATCCAAATTGAGTATCTGAGAGTAGGTGGTTCGTCTCAACCCATTTTGTCCAAGCGAAAAAGGATCATTTTCTCCAACAATTTTCGAATGCACGATAACATCGCGATGGGACGATACGAGTTATGATCTGAAGCGGGTTTTCCAGGCTTTTTAATGGCTATAACTCTCACTTGCCTCCAATCATCCGGAACAATATTGAGCTCCAGGAACTGACAAAACAAGTTCAACATGCGCCTCTTAGCGACGTCTGGGAGGTTCTTCAACAAGTTGAACTTGATTCTATCAGCCCCCGGAGCCGAATTGCCACACGAAAGGAGCGCGAGTGAGAGTTCCAGTATTGAAAAAGGCTGGCTGATCTCGTCTACAGAATTCGTCGTTTCGCGAGGAATCATCTGTGCCGGCACGGAATCAGGACATACTTTTCGCGCGAACTTGAGAATCCAACGATCTGAGTACTCCTCGCTCTCGTTGTTCGAAGACCGGTTACGCATCCTTCGCGCCGCGTTCCAAAGCGTATTCATCGACGTTTCGCGCGATAATCCGTCCACGAATTGCCGCCAGTATCCGCGTTTCTTGGCTTTGATGAGGCTCTTGAGTTCGCGTTCAAGAGCCGAATACGCTTCGAAATACACGGGTGTTCCACGTTTCCGGAAAAGCTTAAACGCGTCGGACTTTTTACGATAAACCTCAGTGCATTGGTGGTCCCACCAAGGGGAAGGAGGTTTCCTACGCAAAGACGTTCCAGGAACCGGCCGAGTTTGAGCTCGAAGCGCGCTGTCCAAGATCAGATTGGAGAGGAAGTTATATTCCTCCAACGGTGGAAGCCCTTCTACCGACGACACGGCTTCCTCTATCGCGGTCTTGAACGTTGTCCAATCGATATTACGGGTGAGGTCGTACGCGACGTTAACGGCTTCCGACGGATTGAACCCACTGGCAATCGAAATTTTGATCGGCAAGTGATCACTACCGTGGGGATCCTGGATCACATTCCACGTGCAATCCAACGATAATGAGTTAGAGCAAAGTGTGAGGTCTAATTTACTTCCATTCGAAGATGGTCCAGCCAAACGTGTTACTTCTCCATTGTTAAGAATTGTCATATTGAAGTTATCACAGAGGTCATATATAAAAGTAGAACGGTTGTCATCATACAGTTCCCCCCAGCCTGTACCGTGGGAATTAAAATCTCCCATAATCAACCGTGGAGCAGGAAGTACCGAACAGATATCTGAAAGTTGTTTGCGATTAACAACGGCTCTAGGAGGAATATAAACAGAAGCAATACAAAGGCTCTTACCTTTAATAATAGCCTGACATGCGACAACTTCAATACCTGTAAATTGTGGAAGATTCACTCTATAGAAAGAATGGCACTTTTTGATCCCCAAAAGTACCCCTCCTCCACGCGAATCCTCACGATCCAGTCGAATAATGTTAAAATCATAAAAAGGAAGATCTATATCTGAAGAGAGCCAAGTTTCACAAAGAGCAAATGCATCACAATCATTATTGTGAACTAAAAACTTAAAAGAGTCTAATTAAGGAATAAGACTTCGACAATTCCACTGTAGAATAGTGATCAAATCCCCGACCTCGTTTGGAAAATTATCCATCGAAGGAAATGATTGCTGTAATGAGGGGCCACTTCAATGTCAATTGCTTCAAGAGGGTCTTCACAGTAGGAAGCATTGCCAGAACAATGCTTTTGAGAGGATCAGAAATATTCAGGTACTTGAGAATATCGTCCACAATTTTATCAAATGAGAACAACCCAGATGAAGAAGGGGCTTCTGTTCTTGAAAATGGGACATCAGGGGTTTTGGATGTCCCCGGGAGAGGTGGAAAATCCTGGGTATAGTCAGTTCTTCTGAATCCAGGAGGAGTAGAAACTTCCTTTTTTCCACCACTCCTTGATTTGGGCAAGCTGATTTGGGGTTCTTCATTCTCAACTTTCCGCGAACGGATGCGTTTTCGTTTTCGTGCTGAAAAACAGAAAGAAGTTCCCTCCTCAGCCAAGTCAGAGTCAGTCTCGTCATCTGACAAAAGAGAAAAGGGATTTTTGTCGTTGGTCGATGGCGTGGCCGTCTTAAGCATTTCTGCAAAAGACTGCCGGGAACGTTCCTTAAGTGAGCGTTGTAATTTCTCCCCGCGTTGTTTGTACACCGGGCATGACGAGATACCATGAGGAGTTCCCTTACAGTACACGCATTTTGGTGCGGTAGCTGCACAGGTGTCATCCCCATGCTTCTCTCCGCATTTGGAACAGCGTGCCTTGCTGCCACAGTGGGAGGCCGTATGTCCCAACTGCTTACAGTTTTGGCAGTTCATGACCCGGGGTACGAACAAACGCACAGGTAGTCGAAGTTTTCCCAGCTCGATGTAGTGAGGAAGGGCTGAACCAGAAAAGGTCACACGGAACGAGTCTGTGGGGGTAAAACTCTTTTTACCCTCGCTGACAGATACTGAGCCCAGTTTTTGGACATCCAGTATCTTCACCGGGGGAAGCAAACGGTTCTTGAAACGGCCAACCGCCTGCTTCTCCAAGATCTCGGGGGTCAGACTCGCTTCGGTGACCACACCTTCGATCTCCACATCACGAGCTGGGATGTAAACTCTGTACTCGAGCGTGAAGAGCTGGGAGGCAGCAATCTCGTTAGCCTGCTTCAGGTTAGAGACGGAGACACGAAGTTTATTGTGCCTAACCTTCGTGATTTCAGTCACGGCCGAGTATCGCTTCGTCAGATCATTAGTAATTTGCATTATATTCAAAGGTTTGTTTCTGGGCTGAAAGTAGACAACCCATGGGCCAGTCGAGTCATCTGGATAGGCTCGCGATCGGGGGTTTATCTGAGCCTGTCCTTTGCCAGACTGAGACGATGAACCAGGGATGACATCATCTTTCTTTTGAGATGACGTACGTTTTCGACCCTTCTTGCCATCGCGTGGCAAAGTGGTGTCATCTTCCGACAAAACGTCCATTTCGTCTTGCGACAAAATGTCCATTTTGCCGTACTAGTGGGAGCGAAAAACGCTCTACCACTGAAACGATAATCACTCGGACACAATAAACAAAAAAAAAAAAAAAAATACAAACACAGAACACAAACTTAAAATTTAACTGTGGGCGAAAGAGAGAAACAAGAACAAAAACTTATCTGATAATCCTATACTACTACCACCGAGCGTTTAAACGGCAGCAGCGGAGCGACGCGCAGCGTGGATGATCTTCGATCAGCGTGTGCGGGCGGTCTTCGTTGGTGTGTGCTTATGTGAGGGTCGGCACTCAGCTGAACACACGATGATAGATGAGCGGTGTAAATGCGGAGGCAGATGCTGACACTCGATGACGATGATCCGTGTGCAGGTATGCGTTACCACGCACCGATGGTGCGCAAAATGGTTAGCGAATTGGCAATCGTAAAAACAATTTTCCTTCCGATGATGCCGAAAACACACTTTCTTCTCAGAAAAAAACTCACTTTTAGTTAATTATTTAGCTGGGAACTCTAAGCGAGAAAAAACTGACAATTTAAATCAAGCGAATAGCGAGAAAACTTCCAAAATAGCGGAGCGCGAACTAAGTCGACCGTACTTCTTGCTAGGACGCAGTGGAATGAACACCCGAATTTACAGATCACATTTTCGACAAAAGTTCTTGCTACTGTTTGTGCTTCCTGATTTTCCATACATGCAACAATTAAATATCTGGTTAAGTCATCTTAAACGACTAATCCGTATTTATTACCCCATTCCTATTCGGGTAAAACAACGATATCCATAAATAATTTTCAAACGGCTCTGTAGCTGTTGTAGTAATTTTCATTGGAATTTTGTTGGACTTGCAAATTTTGTTTTTCTGACACGAATCGCATTTTCTTACATAATCTTCAATGTTTCGTCTCATATTTTTCCATGTAAAAAGAGATCCAACTCTCTTTCGCATACGTTTTGCTCCTACATGTCCACCTAGGGGTGCGTCATGAAATTCTCGTAAAATTGTTTCGATTTCTTCACCCTCTATTTGGATACGTTCAGAGTCTGCATTGTACAAAGAAATTTTCTTATCAAATTTCCATGATATGAATTGTATCATTTGTAATACTTCAAACTGTTTTATTTTGCGAAATGATAATATATGGACATGTTTTGCTTGCTTTAGATAGTCAGGACCTTCCATAAAGCTCCTATTGAGTTTCTTTAGGAAACTTTTGAGCAAAGAGTTATTTTTCCCCTCGATAATCAATCCTGCAATCTTTTCGTTTGATATATTTATAATTCCATTTTTATCATAATCCTTCAACCCATGTGGTAAATTACACAGAGTTGAAATTTCCTTGTAGGCTGATCTACTATTTAATATAACTAATGTAGCATCTGCTGAGTCATTAGTTAATTGCCCTGAAATCATAAGTTCATCTGTGTTTACTAATGATTGCTCTACGCTTGCTTTAAAATCATTGTATAAGTTGTGGTTATCATCTTTTTTGTGGTTTTCATTGTCCCTTATATCCATGTTTACTAATTCATTAAAAACTGAGTCCCTTTGAGACTGGTAAGTTCTCAAATTCTGGTCAGTGGAATCGCTAGATGGCTTGTTGTTTATTTTTGTTTGGGTTGTCTGCCTCTGCATTCTTTGCTGCTGTCGCGTAATGACTGCAACTACCTGCTCTTGTTCTACCGACGTATCTTGTTGATTCTAAATGTCTACGCTACCTTTTTTAACCTTACAACGTTGTAACCTTGATTGTCCCTGATAATAACTTGTTGGTTGAATCTGGTTGATGTTTTTTTTTCCTTCGTGCATGGTAGCCTTGACAAAAAGTCTGCTACAATGTTCTCTTTCCCTTGTTTGTAGCCTATATCACATTTAAGACCTTGCAGCTTAAGTCGCAGTCTTGTTAATGTGGGCGACGTTTCCTTTAACCGCCAAATTGAAATTAGAGGCCTGTGATCTGTGTAAACAATGAATTTTTGATCAAATATAAAATGTCTAAAATAGTCAACCGCCCAAACGATCGCTAATAATTCTTTCTCGATTGTGTGGTATCTACTTTCTGCAAGGCGAATCGGTCTATCGACAGTTTTCTCATTAGATAACACCGCTCCTATCGCGTAATTGCTAGCATCTGTGGTGATGAAAAATGTATCCTCATAATTAGGCCTTACTAACAAAGGTTCAGATATGAGGCATGTTTTAAGCATTTCGAAAGCTTCCTCACATTCACGTGTCCATACAAATTTAACATTCTTCTTTAATAAATCGTTCAAAGGTTTCCTGTACTTTGCAATGTTTGGAATGAATTTTCCATAAAAATTAATTGTACCTAAAAATGACCGAACATCTTTCACTGTAGATGGACTTTTCATCAATTGTATACTTTCTACATTTTCTTTGGTTGGTTTAATACCATATTGATTTATTATATGACCAAGATATTTGATTTCTGTTTTCAAAACTTTGCATTTTACAGGTTCCAATTTTAAATTATGTCTGCGTAGTCCTTGCAACACTTTATATAATTTTTCATTATGTTCTTCGATTGTTCTTCCTGAAATGATGACATCATCCAGATAAACAACGGCTCGAACATCTCCGATTTCGTATAGTACCGTATTCATTAATTTTTGAAAAGTTGATGGGCTATTCCTTAATCCCATAGGCATTCTTGTAAATTCAAAGTGTCCTTTTGGGGTTGAGAAGGCTGTTTTAGCGGCATCTTTTGGATCGATTGGGATTTGATAAAATCCTGATTTTAAATCCAATGTTGAAAAATATACACTATCTCCAAGATTATCCATGGTTTCAATGATGAGTGGAATTGGATATACAAAAGGCTTAGTTATCAAATTTAAAGCCCTAAAGTCCACTACAATTCGATATTTCTTATTTCCAGCTGCATCCAAGTCCCTTTTTGGTATACACAAGACTGGTGCATTCCATGGGCTTTTACTTGGTCTGATGATACCTTGCCTATACATTTCTTCGATTTCTTCATTAATTTGCTTTTTTGTTGCTTCTGGGAATCTGTATTGCCGTTTGTTAATGGGTACGTTCGTTGAAGTTTCTATTTCGTGCATTGCCGCATCTGTGTGGGTCAGTTTATCACCCTCAAGAAAAAACACATAACTAAAATTACTTCAAATTGATTCAATTGATTCTAAAGCGCTTCGTCATAAATGATCAAGTTTGATCTGTTCGAAGATTTTATTATATCGTTCGTGTCCTTGAAGCATTTTAATATTTTTGTATTTGACAATATCGTAGTCTATGTCAGCATTTAAGTCCAACATTTCTCTGTCGTCATATTCACTTCCTTCTTCATTATATTCTCAATGATAAAAATCATTTTCCAACGGGTCATCTATTTCCATTCCATTGAATGTATGGACTTGTGTAAAATCTTTACACTCGTCTTCTTTATAGTTTTTCTTGCAAGTGTCAAGCTCAAAAATAGCATATTCAAAATTTCTTCCAATTTGTGCTACATGTTTTTGAAGGAACTCTCCTCCGAGTATACATGGTACTAATAAATGTGTCATAAAATGAAATTTTGCTGGGAAAACTATGTTTCCTATGATTAAACCTATATTAACTGATCCTATTATTTTTGTATTTCCACCAATTCCTGCTATTGTTATAGTATCATTTGTATTTACATGGTCTATTCTTAGCGATTTGACTGCTTCATATCTGAGCAGATTTACTGATGAACCTGTATCGAGTAAACATCTCAGCCTATATGCGGGGTTATTAGATGTAGGTATCTCGACAAAAAATAAGTTATCTCTAGAATAGATTTTTTTAAGTGCTATTTTATTTGATATTATATTATAAAGGGTTGATTTGCTGTTATTATATTGCTTATTTTTATTTTGTTTCCCCATTATTGCATAAAAATTAAATTCTATTTCATGACTATTTTTACTTGAAAGCTCCTTATTTCTCTCGATTATATTCTCATCCGCTGTAATTCATATTATGTCCTTTTTAAAAACGTATGGTTCAATTTCCACATATCGTTTAATATCTTTTATACTACTTTATCTATGTATATAATCAATATATTATTTATTTATAGGATGAGAGAAGCTTTTGAAGATTGCAAATGTGAAGCTCCCACCTATACTTTCGATATGATCTCTTGCGAATGCTGTGCCTATTGTGGCTGGTACAGCTAAATTATTAACTAAGTTAAATTTTATTGGTATGTTACTTCTGCCTATTTTTAAATTGACCCAAATGTCTCCAAATGATTCTTCTTCTTCTCCGTCTATTTTTGTATATGCCACACTAAGTGGGTTTATCAGTTTTGCTCCCACTTTCAATGCTATACTTTTATGCATAAAATTTTCGGTTTTACTTGTGTTAAAATAGTATCTGCAAAAGAACTCCGGGTTTTCTGCTGTTGACATATACCAGTAGAAATCCCCGTTATTTCCGCCGAACATTGGATATTTATGCTTTGTTGTAATGACTGGGTCAAATTTTATCCCAGCGTGAAAACATTGGGAATCTGTAACATGTGTCTTTCCAGGATTCCCGAATTTTAGTTTTTATGTCTTGTGTTGAAATTATCTCTGATACTGAAATTCTCTCTGCGGTTTTCGATATAGAATCTATTGCTGTATTCACCTTGGTAATTTCTGTTGTAGTTTCCCTTATCATTCCTGTTGTAATTGTCTGACCTATTCGGTGAATTATTGTTGTTCATATTTCTGCTAAAATTATTATTTTTTTTGGTATTCGCAACTCGTGCCCCTGTAAACATTTTGATTTCCATTGAACGGCCTTTGATTAGACCTAACGAAATTATTCGGAAAATCTCTATGAGATCCGAATTTTCTATCAAACGAATTGTTTTGTTGATGGTTTCGTTGATACTGGTTAAAATATTTGGGTTGATTGACATGATTATCCCAATTATTTCGGTTCCTTTGCGATTTTGATTTTTCAGCGATGTGAATACACTGAAGTCTTTTTTCGATATCCTCAATTTGTTTTTCGTAGATACACTCTTCCTGTAAATATTTGACTAGTTCATTGAAGGTGTTATTTTTCTGTGATTTTGCCATATTTTTCAAGTTCCTATTTTTCAAACCTCCCAAAAAATGTATCCTCAAATTCCGTAGTCTCTGCCTTTGGCATTGTTTTCTTCATATTCATCCACGTGTTCTTTTAATGTTAATGCCCTATCTTTGTAATCTTGAAAGGATTCGTTTGGTCCTTGCTCCAAAGTTTCGATTTTCTGAAAAATTTCTTCCAGTTTAACATTTGTCCCAAATTCTCTTTCGAGATTAATTCTCACTTCGGGCCATGTTTCCGCACAAATGCGTTTGAAATACCCTGATGCCGGATCTTTCAATTTCATCAAAATTACCTGAATTAAAGGTTCATGCGATTCTTCTACTGGCAATTTCTTAGCGAAGAAATCGCACTGGTATAAAAACGATCGTAATTCTGAGGCCGCGCCTCTGAACTCTGGAATGCATTGAATAGCTCTTTCAGTTGGGAACTCTGCCATTTTTTGTTTGTTTTTCGAAGCAAACGAGAAAAAAATGCGACTGTTTCTCAGTCCCTTATTAAATTATCGATATTGCTATTATCTTGCCTTTTCGCGAATTTAATTGGATCAAAAACGCTTTCAGCGTAAATTCAAGACAATTTTTTTTTTCATGTTTTGTGTTTTGTTAATCAAATTTGTTTAAGTTAATTTAACGTTCCCTTAAAGTGGTTGATTAAGCATTTAGCATCTAGCAATAAATGTTGCTTACAAAGATGAAATGTATACTATTTATAATATTGTACGCGTAAAATATTTACAATACGGTTTTTTATAACTGTGTACTCACCCTATCAGGAGCAGGATCAAGGTTATTCCTTGTTGAGTCTGCGATGAAGTTCCCAGATGAAGTCCCCATATCTTTATAGTTGACCAGATGTGCACCAATGTGCTGTACTCTTTATTAATCACTAGTTCACTTTTTCCTTTTTTTTTTGTAATTTAATCAAAGTCACTTTTTGGTTTTTTAACACTTACTGATTTTAGCCAGTCGAAATTTTGGCGTTCCAACACTTGAAAATAGCGGTTTGGTTTCCGCTGTCACCAGATGAAGCGCCCATACTCCGTTGCGCATCCATATATCACTCCCGTGGGGAAGCGCCCAACGTAGAGCAACAACTCGCGAGGGGTTTTTTTTTCCGTAAAATGAAAGACAGTGCAATTCCATTTCTACTGTATGGAAAAAGCTCTTTGATGAATCCAGTTATCCTGAGGTTGGAACTGTGCTCGTCCGCACCTAGAAAACCTCGGATAATAAACTCATCAGAACAACTGACCCGATTCTTTATTATTCGAAACCTTTTATACATGAATTTGTTACTTAAACTCTACACAATAGTTTTTCTCCAGTATGTACATATAAAGCGAGACAGATAGTTTTTCTCTTGGAAAGTCGGTGTCTGTTTTTTTTAACAAGAATTAATGCTCCTCGCGGTAGGAACGGCTATGTATGATGCTTACTCACCAATGTTTACTTTGACCTTTCTCGAAGCACCTAGTTAAGCCAGCGCGCATCGCTGACGACGCGGTAGCAACTGTTTATAAACAACTAACCCTGGAAATGTGCAACATTGTCACTGCTGCTGTTAAGTTGTGTATTTTCTACTACCGTATGGGGGTCTATTACTGGTTAATTTCTTATTCAGATTGATATTGGATTTTGAGGCCTTTGCACGTGGAACACCCGTGCATTTCGAAGCGTACTCGGCTCTTGAACGCGAACTCAAGAGTCTTATAAAAGCCAAGAAACGCGGATACTGGCGGTAATTCGTGGACGGATTATCGGGCGAAACGTCGATGAATACGCTTTGGAACGCGGCGCGAAGGATGCGTAACTGGTCTTCGAACAACGTGAGCGAGGAGTACTCAGATCGTTGGATTCTCAAGTTCGCGCGAAAAGTATGTCCTGATCCCGTGCCGGCACAGATGATTCCTCGCGAAACGACGAATTCGGTAGACGAGATCAGTCAGCCTTTTTCAATGCTGGAGCTCTCAATCGCGCTCCTTTCGTGTGGCAATTCGGCTCCGGGGGTTGATAGAATCAAGTTCAACTTGTTGAAGAACCTCCCAGACGTCGCTAAGAGGCGCATGTTGTACTTGTTTTGTCAGTTCCTGGAGCTCAATATTGTTCCGGATAATTGGAGGCAAGTGAGAGTTATAGCCATTAAAAAGCCTGATAAACCCGTGTCAAATCATAACTCGTATCGTCCCATCGCGATGTTATCGTGCATTCGAAAATTGTTGGAGAAAATGATCCTTTTTCGCTTGGATAAATGGGTTGAGACGAACCACCTACTCTCAGATACTCAATTTGGTTTCTGTAGAGGTAAGGGGTCTCGCGTTGCTTTCCACAGAAATTCAGTTGGCTTTTGCTAAAAAAGAGCAAATGGCTTCTGTATTCTTGGATGTCAAGGGGGCTTTTGATTCAGTGGCGATTGAAGTCCTTTCAGGCAAACTCCACGCTTATGGCCATTCTCCATTAATTTGCTGTCAGAGAAACATATGAGCTTTTCTCATGAAAACTCTACAGCTTCACGATTTAGCTACATGGGTCTCCCCCAGGTCTCATGTTTAAACCCCCTTTTGTATAATTTCTACGTCAGAGAAATTGACAATTGTCTAAGTGACAACTGCACGTTGAGACAACTTGCAGATGACGGTGTAGTGTCTATGACAAGGCCCAGAGAGGCCGACCTGCAAGGACCATTACAGGATACCTTATACTATTTGTCTACTTGGGCTATCCAGCTAGGTATCGAATTCTCCACGGAGAAAACTGAGTTGGTCGTTTTTTCTAGGAAGCATAACCCAGCACAACCGAAGCTTCAACTTTTGGGTAAGCCGATCACTCATTCCATGTCTTTCAAATATCTTGGGGTCTGGTTCGATTCCAAATTCACCTGGAGATCCCACATTGAGTACATGAGACGAAAATGCCAACAAACGATCAATTTTCTTCGAACAATTACCGGAACGTGGTGGGGAGCCCATCCGCAAGATCTTCTAACGTTGTACCAGACAACGATTTTATTGGTTTTAGAGTACGGTAGTTTTTGCTTCCAGTCGGCGACTAATACGCACATCATCAAACTGGAACGGATCCAGTATCGCTGTCTTCGTATCGCGTTAGGATGCATGCACTCGACTCATACGATGAGTCTCGAGGTGTTAGCGGGCATGTTGCCACTCTCTGATCGGTTTTCGGAATTATCCTTCAGGCTCCTCACCCGTTGTGAAATTATGAACCCACTGGTGATTGCAAACTTTGAGAAGCTTCTTGAGCTCAACCCTCAAACTCGTTTTATGTCATTGTACTACGTTTACATAACACAGGATGTCAGCCCTTCACAGCATAATCTTCATCGTGATCCTCCCTCTAATCCACTGATTCCTCGCCGAATCATCAACTACGATCACAATGTCGCCTACCTGGAGTGGCTTCACCGGCTCGAACTATTTGGACCACCTCGCCAGCACCGGTATGTACTCACGAGTCCATCGGCGCCAGAGTTCATCGATCATCCATAGAGCTAGCTTCCAACTATCTCTCAGCGCGCTACGTACTGGCTGCACTACTGATTGATTTACTCCTCGTGTCCCATAAAACAGGAAGTGATTCGGCGTAAGTGCTACTTGATCCGCCGAATCGAGAGCGATGTAGGTAAGAGTTGACGACTGATTCGGTCTAGAAGCCAATGGTTTTGAAAGTTTCCTCGTTCGGCTGTCGCAGTCCGTTCCCAATGGCAAATATTGCTGTTTTTACGGATCGTACCATCCGTTCCCATAGGCCACCCATGTGTGGTGCTGCAGATGGATTGAAAATCCATTTTGTGTGTGCGTTGGTAAATGTCGAAGCGCAGTTTTCATTGATCTTCTTCATTTCCATCTTTAGTAGTTGATTCGCTCCGACGAAACAGGTACCGTTATCGCTGTATACTTCTCTAGAGGCGCCTCGCGTCATGCCTCGAACCGCCGAAATGACATTATGCACGATTACGCCAATAGAGTGTGGACCACGGCGTGTCGAGACAACCGCCAAAGTGAAAGCAAGTGGCGTGTCGGAACAACTGCCAAAGTGAAAGCAAGTGGCGTGTCGGGACAACCGTCAAAGTTAAAGCAAGTGGCGTGTCGGTACAACCGCCTGAGTAAAGTAAGAGGCGTGTCGGGACAACCACCTGAGTGATGCAAATGGCGTGTCGGGACAACCGCCAGTTTCAAAAGTTAAAACAGAAATGATTTAAGTTAACTGCCTGAGAAATATTGTCGTCACAGGTTCAAAGGGAAACTTTAAAAGCAACTTTCGGCACAAAAGAAAATCGGTAGTGATTGTATAACACACTACATTGTTTTTTTTTGTTATTTACAGAACTATTGTAATTTACAAGTGAATTTCAAAAGTGAATTTCAAAACTCCAAAGCAGCAAGCAACAAAACAAAGGAGTAAACGGAGTGGCTGCACCAGCTCACACAGCCGGCACCGGCCGGTGTTAAGTATTCTATACAATAGTCTTCTCTAGCCCATTGCCTTTTGTTATTCAATTTTGCGCGTGGCTTTGCCCTCTCCCCTGATAGGGTTGTGAGGGCTATAGTGGTGCAACTTCTTGCAACTAATAAAAAGTTTTTTGTTTTGTTTTTTTTGATAATTTTTTTATTGTTTTTTTTTTTGTTGTTCATACACTGGGCAACCAAATATTAACAACTAGTAGTTAAGTAGATTAATTGGTGAAGGTTTTTTATATATTTTTTTTTTCCTTTTTAAGCGGTTGTGCACCGCTTTTGCGCAACACTTATGGCGTCTTCGGATGTCTACGTTGCGCGAACCAGGTACTACCAGCCGTCTTCGAAAGGACCATGGGTTGTCTTTTTTCGGCCCAAAAATAAACCTTTGTAAACTCTCGACATTTCGAGCTGCGTAAGTATCCGGGAATCTTGTTACATAAAGAGAGATTCAATAAACTGCGTGTAGAAGCACCGACTTATGATGTGGCAAATAAAATTGCTGAACACGAGCTGTTTAGTGTCGAGTACAACATCTACATCCCTTCTTGAGATGTGGAGATAGAAGGTGTGGTCTCCGACGCGAGTCTGAGTGTCGAGGACTTAAAACGAGCATCGGGTTGCTTCAAAAACTCGAAAATCGGAGAGCAGATACAGATACTGGATGTCAGGCAACTGCATTCTGTATCTTTGCAAGATGGCAAGAAAGTTTATCAGCATTCAGACTCGTTTCGGGTGACTTTCGCTAGTTCAGTTCTCCCAAACTTTGTTAAAGTTGATGGTGCTTTTTTTCCGGTGCGGTTGTTTGTACAGAGGGTATATAATTGTACCAACTGCAAAAGGCTGGGACACTCGGCCAGCCATTGCGGCAACAAAACTCGTTGTGGCAAATGTGGTGAAAACCACAAAGAGGATTCTTGCCACAAAGAATCAGTAAAATGCGCATATTGTGGCGAGAATCCTCACCCCTTGCAAGAGTGCCCGATGTACAAACAGCACTCCGATAAAGTGCAGCGTTCAATCTCTGGACGCTCCAAGCAGTGATATGCACAAATGGTGAAGGCTGCATCAGCCGTCCAAGATGAAAACCAATTTTCGATTTTGTCAGCTGAAGAATCGGACTCTGACTCATCCGATGAGGGTGACTCTACGGTGGTACACGCACCTTTGAAAACAAACGGATCCTCAAAACGAAAATGCTCCTCCCCGAAAGTGCGCCGTAAGAAAACTAAAGTCACTCCCAGAGGATTGCAAAATTCCCAGGGTAATGAGGATGAAAAACTTAAATCGAAGGCTCCCACTGCTCCACTTCTTGGCTGCAGTAAGGATTTTCCGCCATTACCCAACAAAGATAAGAAAAACAAAAAAGCTGCTCCTCAAACTTCTCAAAAGAAATCCAAGTCCGAACGAGGTTTGCTAGCTTTTTCGGACATTGTGGAATTCATATTAAATATGTTCAACATACAAGACCCTCTTAGAAGCTTAGTTTCTGCCTTGCTTGCAACACTAGAATCATATCTTAAGCAATTGACTGTTTCATGGCCCCTCCTTGTGGAACTGCCGTAGTCTAGTGCCTAAACTAGACTCGTTCAAATTTTTACTTCACAATTCTGATTGTGATATATTTGCTCTCTGTGAAACATGGCTTTCTTCCGATAAAGAACTCAACTTCCACGATTTTAACATTATTCGCCTGGATAGAGACGATTCTTATGGAGGAGTACTTTTAGGGATCAAAAAGTGCTACCCTTTCTACAAAATGTCCCTTCCTGCTCTATCAGGCGTCGAAATCGTCGCTTGCCAAATAAATGTGAAGAACAAAGACCTTTGCATAGCTTCAGTTTATGTTCCACCAAGAACCTCCATTAGCCGTAGTCAACTCTGGAATCTTGTTTCGATTCTTCCATCTCCAGTATTAATTCTGGGTGATATGAACTCCCATGGTACTGGGTGGGGCGATCTATATGATGACAATAGAGCGGCTATTTTTTACGATTTATGCGACGATTTCAACTTGACTATTTTGAACACTGGTGAAGCGGCACGTATAGCAAAACCTCCGGCTCGAGAAAGCCGACTCGACCTATCTTTGTGTTCAAAATCGCTATCATTGGATTGTCTGTGGAAGGTTATCAATGATCCCCATGGTAGTGATCATTTGCCAATCATCATTTCAATTAAGTGTGCCCCTCACTCTGTAGAACCATCTCGAGTTCCATTTGATCTTACAAGGAACATCGACTGGCAGAAATATGCAACGGCGGTGACAATCGGTGCCGAATCAATAGATACGCTTCCACCATTGGAAGAATATCGATTCCTCGCCGATTTGATATACAAAAGCTCACTGGAAGCACAAAAAAGAAAAGTTCCAAGTGCGCCCTTCAAAAGGAGACCAGCCACACCTGGATGGGACAAAGAATGCACAAAATTGTATGTGGAAAAATCTGATGCTTTCAAAGCTTTTCGTAGACACAAAACCTCCACATACTTCGAGGAATATTCAAAGCTTGAGACAAAGCTGAAACAATTAGTCAAAGAAAAGAAACGCGGTTATTGGCGCAATTTCGTCGAGGGACTCTCACGAGAAACCTCAATGACCACGTTGTGGAGGGTGGCTCGGAACATGCGTAGCCGCTCATCTTCTAATGAGAGTGAAGAATACTCCAACCGATGGATATTCGATTTCGCTTAAAAGGTCTGTCCGGACTCAGCTCCAGCACAACACATTCTTCGAGAAGCGTCTCTGAGCGGCAGCTCTCTGGATAGACCATTCACAATGCTGGAATTCTCTATGGCTCTTCTTTCATCGAACAACTCCTCACCGGGAAGCGATATGATTAAATTCAATCTTCTGAAAAATCTCCCAAAAACAACATTATACCGCCTGAATGGAGACAGGTCAAAGTAATAGCCATTCGAAAACCTGGCAAACCAGCGTCTGACCATAACTCATACCGTCCGATTGCGATGCTTTCGTGCATTAGGAAATTGTTGGAGAAAATGATCCTTCGGAGACTCGATCAGTGGGTCGAAACAAATAACTTGCTATCAAATACACAGTTTGGGTTCCGCAAGAGCAAAGGAACAAACGATTGTTTAGCGCTGCTTTCCACAGATATTCAACTGGCCTTTGCGCACAAGGAGCAATTGGCTTCAGTATTCTTGGACATTAAGGGGGCTTTTGATTCAGTTTCCATTGAAATTCTGTCAGACAATCTGCACAGATGTGGACTTTCCGGAATTTTAAATAATTTCTTGTACAATTTGTTGTCAGAAAAGCAAATGAACTTTTCCCTTGGACAACTGACAACTTCCAGAATTAGCTACATGGGCCTGCCCCAAGGCTCATGTCTCAGCCCTCTTCTTTATAACTTTTACGTCAAAGATATCGACAACTGTTTGGCAGAACAATGCACGCTAAGACAACTTGCAGATGACGGTGTGGTTTCCGTAAGAGGTCCACAAGCCGTGGACTTGCAAAGACCATTGCAAAGTTCCTTAGATAACTTGTCTTCTTGGGCTAGGAATCTAGGGATCGAATTCTCGCCGCAGAAAACTGAACTGGTAGTGTTTACTCGAAAGCGGTACCCAGCCCAAATGCATCTTAATCTTTTGGGCAGAAACATTACTCAATCATTGTCTTTCAAGTACCTTGGGGTCTGGTTTGATTCAAACTGCACTTGGAATACCCATATTACGTATTTGAAGCAAAAATGTCAACAGAGGATCAACTTTCTCCGTTCAATTTGCGGCACATGGTGGGGTGCTCATCCGGGAGACCTCATAACGCTTTATAAAACAACTATTCTCTCTGTTCTAGAGTACGGCTCTTTCTGCTTTCTCTCGGCAAGAAAATGTCACCTAATAAAATTGGAACGAATTCAATATCGTTGTCTGCGTATTGCTCTCGGATGTATGCACTCAACGCATAACATGAGTCTCGAGGTTCTGGCAGGAGTAACACCCCTCCAGAACCGTTTCTGGGAGCTCTCTCTCAGAATACTAATCAAATGCGGAGTGACGAACACACTTATAATTGAAAATTTTGAAGAAATTCTTGGGCTGAACACACAATCTCGATTTATGAGAATCTACCACCACTACATATCGTCAGATATGTGTCTTCCTTGTTACACTCCAGACCGTGCTCACTTCACTAATCGCAGTTCCTCAATTGAATATGATCTGACCATGAAACAAGCAACTCATGGGATTCCAGATCAACTTCGAACTATTATTATCCCGCGTATTTTTACTAAAAAGTACCAACACGTCAATTGCGTGAAAAGATATTTTACAGACGGGTCACGTCTCAATGGATCCACTGGCTTCGGTGTCTTCAATGAAAACTCCTGCGCCTTCCGCAAACTTCAGGAACCGTGTTCTGTTTATGTTGCTGAGCTGGCAGCAATTAACTTCGCATTGGGGATAATTTCCAACATGCCCGCAGACCATTACTTCATCTTCTCGGATAGTCTCAGTTCGATTGAGGCTATTCGGTCGATGAAACCAAGTAGGCACTCATCTTATTTCCTTTCAAAGGTAAGGGAGCAGATGAGTGTACTGGTCGAAAGATCATATATGATTACCTTTGTATGGGTCCCCTCACATTGCTCAATCCCAGGCAATGAGAAGGCGGACTCTCTCGCAAAGGTGGGCGCGCAGGAAGGCGAATTTTATGACAGGCAAATTTCACACGATGAATTTTACCATTTAGTGCGTCATAGTACCCTTTCGAGTTGGCAAACCGATTGGGACAATGGAAATCTTGGACGGTGGTTACATTCAATTATTCCTAATGTTTCTTCGAGAGCGTGGTTTAAAGGCTTGGGCTTAAGTCGTGACTTTATTCGCGTGATGAGTAGACTTATGTCCAACCACTACTCGCTAGATGCGCATCTCAATAGAATAAACCTCGTGGACAGCAACATATGTCGGTGTGGAAACGGTTACGACGACATCGATCACGCTGTTTGGCAATGTACGGATAATGACGCCGCCAGAGAGCGACTTTTGAATACCCTCGAGGCCCAAGGAAGACAACCCTATATCCCTATCAGAGACGTGTTGGGTACCCGCGATCTCTGCTATATGCAGTCGATTTATGTGTTTCTGCAAATGTCTAGTATAAGAATTTAATTCGTTTGTTTTTGTATCTCTTTATTAGTTTTTGTTTGTCTTGTCCTCCGTCTCGATGAGCCTCATCGTCGCCCACTGGTCACCATAGCCGGTCGAACTCCAGACGAATCTAGTACCACACTACCGTTCACACTGGTGACAACGCTCTGATGAGGCAACGATACCCTACTCCCAAGCTCCTCCCCTTTTCCTATCCTTCGACAATGTACCCCTCTAACCTCGAGTAAGCCGCGAGTATCCGGCCCAACTCCTACTAGACATAGAATTAAGTGAATTTTGTTACAAACAAAGAACAATGAATTATCGGCTCCGTAAAGCTAACGCGATTGAGCCTTACAAATAAACGAACTAGATAAAAAAAAAAAAAACTTCGAGATTGCTGCATCACTGTCCAACGCTTATGACCCTGTGCGTCGATCGCAACTACTTTTCCTTTCAATGGGTGAAGAGTTGCAGGGTATTGTACGTGCGACAAAGCTAAGACCTAATTTGAACGAAGGAATTTGCTACGCAACGTTCATCAAGAATATTGAGAACCATTTGCGATCCATGACCGACACAGCGGCTGAGCACGAGTATTTTTCGAGTATGCAACAGGATAAAGGTGAATCTGTTATGAGTTTCCATTCCAGACTTATGGAAAAGGTACGCCTATGTCGGTATAGCATAGTAGATCAAGAGCATTTCGTTCGTGCGCAGTTACTCAAAGGAATGGCAAATCGAGATCTTGCCAGAACCGCAAGAACATTTGGTCATGAAACAAATTACATCGTTCAATCAGCAACTCGGGACGAGGCGTACCAGAGGGAAACGACACAGGCAGTAAATCAACATGACGATACGATCAACCATGTACGTGGACGTGAGCTCAAGGCACCATTGAAGTATCGACGTGAAAATGAACAAGTCGATGAAACTCGGAACAAACAACTTCGCTTTAATAAATACCAGGGCAAGTATCTTCCAAATAGTCGTCGAGAACGCTGTTCCCGATGTAACAGTTGGGCCCATTGGAATCGACCTTATCCAGCACTAAAGCTGAAGTGCTACGTGTGTGCTCAAGTTGGTCACTTTGCTGCGGTCTGCAGACAAAAGCGCATTAATGCCATCCAAGAAAGTCAGCTTCTTCAAGATGCAAATGTGGAGACTAAGGTAGAAGAGGTAAAATAAGTTTAATTATCTTATGCTATTTGAACTGAAATATACATTTGCTATACTTAAAAACATTCATTAAGCAACTTTTTCTTCATCTTAAATAGCTGAACACACTTTCCCTCGAAGATGTATTAGTCGATTGCCATGTTGGATCCTCGAGTTCTACACGGACAGAAAATTGTTTGCATTGAACCAAACAAAACTTTAGTTGTATTTAAACAAACAATTCCGGTTGAAATTATATTGCATTTTATTGTTTCTATAAAACTTATTCAAATAAATTCAACATAAGATTCTTTTTGTTTTAATAAGCCACTTTTCAATTGCAACTATCCTCCACTGCGTCCTAGCAAGAAGTACGGTCGACTTGTTTCGCGCTCCGTTGTTTTGGAAGTTTTCTCGGTATTCGCTTGATATAAATTATCAGTTTTTTTTCTCACTAAGTGACTCCTGGCATAGTTCCCGGTTAATTGATCGAAAAGTGAGTTTTTTTTAGTAGAAAGCGTCATTTTCGGAAAGAGTAATCCGTGCTATTGGAAATTCGCGAACCAATTTGGACATCATCGTTGCGTGGTCACGCATACGCGCTTACGCATACCCGCGCACGTATCATCATCATCGAGTGTGAGCACCCGTTTCTACATCTACATCGTTCATCAATCATCGTGCGCCTGTGTGCGCTGAGTACCGAGCCTCGATCAAGTGCACCACAACGAAGGTCATCCACGCAGCGCGTCTCTTCCAGCCATCTGCGTAAACGCCTACACATATAACGCTCGGTGGTAGTAGTATAGGATTATCAGATAAGTTTTTGTTTTTTTTTTGTTTCTTTTCCTCCCCCATTAGTTAAATTTTCATTTTGTATTTCTGTGTTTGTAGTTTTTTCTGTGTATTGTGTCTGTGCGTTCAGAAGGAGAGCGTTTTGCGCTCCCACTAGTTGAACAAAATGGATGTTTTGTCAGAAGACGACATGGATGACCATTCATCTAAGAAAAATGATGATGTCATCCATGGTTCGTCGTCTCAGTCTGACAATGGGCAGGCTGAGAAAAGCTCCAGATTGCGGGCCTACCCGAATGACTCGACTGGCCCATGGGTTGTCTATTTTCAGCCCAAAAACAAACCCTTGAATGTTGTTCAGATATCTGATGATCTGACAAAGCGATTCTCTGCCGTGACCGAAATAACGAAGGTTAGGCACAACAAACTTCGTGTGACCGTCGCTAACCTGAAACAGGCCAATGAAATTGCTGTTTCCCAGTTTTTCACACTGGAATATAGGGTGTACATTCCAGCCTCTGATGTGGAGATCGAAGGCGTGGTCACTGAGGCGAGCCTGAACCCCGAGATACTGGAGAAGCAAGCGGTTGGCCGATTTAAGAACCCCTTGCTTCCTCCGGTACAGATACTGGCCGTTCATAGAATGAAGTCAGTATCGCTCAGCGAGGGTAAAAAGAGTTTTACCCCCACAGACTCGTTTCGGGTGACCTTTTCTGGATCTGCCCTTCCTCAATACATCGAGCTGGGAAAACTTCGTCTTCCTGTGCGGTTGTTTGTACCACGGGTCATGAACTGCCAGAATTGTAAGCGGTTGGGACATACGGCCTCCCACTGCGGCAACAAGGCACGCTGCTCCACATGCGGGGAGAAGCATGAGGATGGCGCCTGCGCAGCTACTGCACCAAAATGCGTGTACTGCAACGGAACTCCTCCTCATGCTCTCTCGTCGTGCCCGGCGTACAAACAGCTCGGGGACAAAATGAAACGCTCCCTTAAGGAACGTTCCAGGCGGTCTTTTGCAGAAATGTTTAAGACAGCCACGCCATCGACCAATGACAAAAATCCCTTTTCTCTTTTGTCAGATTACGAGACTGACTCTGACTTGGCTGAGGAGGGAACTTCTTTCAGTTTTCCGGAAGGTTCTGCACGGAAACGAAAGCGCATCCATTCGCGGATTGTTGCAAATAAAGAACCCAAAATTAGCTTGCCCAAATCAAGGAGTGGTGGAAAAAAGGAGACTTCTACTCCTCCTGGATTCCGCAGAACTGACTATACCCCGGATTTTCCACCTCTTCCGGGGACATCCAAAACCCCTGATGCCCCAATTTTAAGAACAGAAACCCCTTCTTAATCTGGGTTGTTCTCATTTGATGACATTGTGGACGGTATTCTCAAATACCTCAACATTTCTGATCCTCTGAAAAGCATTGTCCTCACATTGCTTCCCACTGTGAAATCCTTCTTGAAGCAATTGACTTCAAAATGGCCCCTTCTTGCAGCTATCATCTCCTTCGATGGATAATTTTCCAAACGAGGTCGGGGATTTGATCACTGTTCTACAGTGGAATTGTCGAAGTCTTATTCCGAAATTCGATTCATTCAAGTATTTAGTCCATAACAATAATTGCGATGCATTTGCCCTCTGTGAAACATGGCTCTCTTCAGAAATTGATCTCCCTTTTTATGATTTTAACATTATTCGATTGGATCGTGAGGATTCACGTGGAGGAGGGGTACTATTGGGGATCAAAAAGTGCCATTCCTTCTATAGAGTGAATCTTCCCGAATTCCCCGGTATTGAAGTTGTCGCATGTCAGGCTACCATTAAAGGTAAGAGCCTTTGTATTGCTTCTGTATATATTGCTCCTAGAGTTTCTGTTAATCGCAAACAACTTTTCGACATATGTGCGGTACTTCCCGCTCCATGGTTGATCATGGGAGATTTTAACTCCTACGGTACAGGCTGGGGGGAGCTGTACGATGATAACCGTTCTACTTTGATTTATGATCTCTGCGACAACTTCAACATGACAATACTTAACAATGGAGAAGTAACACGTTTGGCTGGTCCATCCTCGAATGGTAGCAGATTAGACCTCACCTTTTGCTCTAATTCACTATCGTTGGATTGCACTTGGCATGTAATCCAGGATCCGCACGGTAGTGATCATCTGCCGATCAAAATTTCGATTGCCAGTGGGTTCAACTCGTCAGAATCAGTTAACGTCGCGTATGATCTAACCCGTAACATCGATTGGACTAAGTTCCAATCCGCGATAGGCGATACAGTATCGTCAGTGGAAGAGCTTCCGCCGTTGGAGGAATATAATTTCCTCTCTAATCTCATCGTCGACAGCGCACTTCAAGCTCAAACACGACCGGTGCCGCGATCGTCAATCCGTAAGAAAACACCATCGCTCTGGTGGGATCAACAATGCACGGAGGTTTACCGTAAAAAGTCCGACGCGTTTAAACTTTTTCGGAAGCGCGGAACACGCGAGCATTTCGACGCATACACATCTCTTGAACGCGAACTCAAGAGCCTCATCAAGGCCAAAAAACGGGGTTACTGGCGGCAGTTTGTAGACGGATTGTCGCGCGAAACGTCTATGAATACGCTTTGGAGTACGGCGCGAAGAATGCGTAACCGGTCTACTAACAACGAAAGCGAGGAATGCTCGGATCAGTGGATTCTTAAATTCGCGCGAAAAGTGTGTCCGCATTCCGTGCCGTCGCAGTTGACTCCTCGCGAAACCGCGAATTCGGTAGACGAAATCAGTCAGCCTTTTTCAATGGTCGAACTTTCACTCACTCTCCTTTCGTGTGGCAATTCTGCCCCGGGATCTGATAGAATCAAGTTCAACTTGCTGAAAAACCTCCCAGACGTTGCTAAGAGGCGCATGTTGAACTTGTACAATCAGTTCTTGGAGATCAATATTGTTCCCGACGATTGAAGACGAGTAAGGGTGATAGCCATTAAAAAGCCTGATAAACCCGCGTCGGATCACAATTCGTATCGGCCCATCGCGATGCTGTCGTGTATTCGGAAATTGATGGAGAAAATGATCCTTTTTCGCCTCGACAAATGGGTTGAGACGAACCACCTTCTTTCAGATACTCAATTTGGTTTCCGTAGGGGTAAGGGAACGAACGACTGTCTCGCGTTGCTTTCCTCGGAAATTCAGTTAGCTTTTGCTAAGAAAGAGCAAATGGCTTCTGTGTTCTTGGATATCAAGGGGGCTTTTGATTCAGTATCCGTTGAAGTTCTTTCAGAGAAACTCCACGCTTGTGGATTGTCTCCATTAATGAATAATTTTTTGTACAATTTGCTGTCAGAAAAACATATGAGCTTTTCTCATGGAAACTCTACAGCTTTTCGATTTAGCTACATGGGTCTCCCCCAAGGCTCATGTTTAAGCCCCCTTTTGTACAATTTCTACGTTAGAGAAATTGACAATTGTCTTAATGACAATTGCACGTTGAGACAACTTGCAGATGACGGCGTAGTGTCTATCACAGGGCCAAAAGAGGTTGACCTGCAAGGACCCTTACAGGATACCTTGGACAATTTGTCTACTTGGGCTATTCAGCTGGGTATCGAATTCTCCACGGAGAAAACTGAGTTGGTCGTTTTTTCTAGGAAGCATAGCCCAGCACAACCGAAGCTTCAACTTTTGGGTAAACCGATCACTCATTCCATGTCTTTCAAATATCTTGGGGTCTGGTTCGATTCCAAATGCACCTGGAGATCCCACATTGAGTATCTGAGACGAAAATGCCAACCAAGGATCAATTTCCTTCGATCAATTACCGGAACATGGTGGGGAGCCCATCCACAAGATCTTCTGACGTTGTACCGGACAATGATTTTATCGGTTCTAGAATATGGTAGTTTTTGTTTTCAGTCGGCAGCTAAAACCCACATCATCAAGCTGGAACGGATCCAGTATCGTTGTCTTCGTATCGCGTTAGGATGCATGCACTCGACTCATACTATGAGTCTCGAAGTGCTGGCGGGCATGTTGCCACTATCCGTCCGTTTTTCAGAGTTATCTCTGAGGCTCCTCACCCGTTGCGAAGTAATTAACCCACTGGTGATCGAAAACTTTGAGAAGCTTCTGGAGCTAAATCCTCAAACATGTTTTATGACTTTGTACTACCTTTATTTAACACAGGATGTCAGCCCTTCAAGAAATATTCCCAATCGTGTAGTCTTCTCCGATTTCGGAAATTTAGTGAATTTTGATTTATCTATGACGCAGGAAATCCGCAGAATTCCAGAGCATCATCGTCCTATGATTGCTCCGTCATTATACTCTGCAAAGTTTGGCCATGTTGATTCTGCAAGAACGTTTTTCACAGATGGATCTCTAATAGAGGAGTCCGCTGGTTTTGGTGTATTTAATGAATTTCATAGCGCCTCTCGAAAACTTGAAGCTCCTTGTTCTGTGTATGTGGCTGAACTGGCTGCAATTCACTACACTTTGTAAACTATTGCTTCACTTCTTCCAGACCACTATTTTATTTTTACGGATAGTCTCAGTTCTGTCGAGGCTATCCGTTCCATTAGGCCGGTAAAGCACTTCTCGTATTTTTTATTTTCGCTCTTTCATCATCACCTTCGCGTGGGTCCCTTCGCATTGCTCAATTTTGGGCAATGAGAAGGCGGATTCACTTGCGAAGGTGGGCGCTATGGAAGGCAACATTTATGATCGACAAATCGCCTATAGTGAATTTTTCTCTATTTATCGTCAGCAGTCACTCGTTAGCTGGCAACATCAATGGAGTGAAGGGAGCTTGGGACGATGGCTACATTCAATTATCCCTAAGGTGTCGAAGTTTGCATGGTTCAAAGGGTTGGACTTGGGTCGAGACTTCATACGCGTGATGTCTCGTCTCATGTCCAATCACTATTGTCTAAACGCTCACTTGTTCCGTGTGGGGTTGGGAGACAGCAATCTCTGTGAATGTGGACAAGGTTACCAGGACGCTGATCACATCCTTTGGTCTTGTGCGGAGTATCGTGGAGTCAGATCACATTTTTATGATTCCCTTCGGGCTCGAGGTAGACAACCTAATGTTCCAGTTCGGGATATTTTGGCTAGACGCGATCTGGAGTTTATGAAACTCATATATGTTTACTTTAAGGATATTAACCTTAGATTGTAAGTTTGATTAACCGTGTGTTTAGTTTGTATTTTGTACGTGTGGGTTTTTTTTTTCAATGTTTGTTTTCAAGATGAATAGAAATAATTTCATGCTTTAGGATTAAGTAAATAGTTACCGTAAACCGTTACCGTAAAGTACCGTAAACCACATTTCAAACCTCCTTCTTCCCTTTTCCCATCCAAAAAATTGTAAATCTCCACTAACCTCGAGACAACCGCGAGTACTCGGTCCAGTTCCTTTAACTTTAAATTTAAGACAGCAATAATGTATAACGCAAAGGATAACTCGGCTCTGTAAAGTTTATTCGATTGAGCCTGTACAAATAAAGTAAATATAAAAAAAAAAATTGCAACTATTGTAAAAATAACAATATTCTATTATTAAGCCAACAATAGTTAATTTTAATTTAGCATTTATTTGCTGTGTCTATTCCCCGGGCCATGAATACAAAAATAACTACCAACCATTCCCTCGGTTTCACCCGGACAAAAATGTAAATAATAACAAAAAATTTCTCATTTGATTAAGTATTGTTTTTAATTGTGAATTTCGGGAAATAAGTACGAGATTTCCGAAAATCTTGAGACTTGAGGTAAGCAAGTAAGCTGCAGTTGAAGCTGCAGTTGTTAAATATAATCAATTTTTAAGTTTTTTTTCCTTGATTTTTTTCCGTCGATCTTGTTTTCCGTACTGAGTACCAATGCTCCCGACGCCAGGAATGCACCTCCCACACCTGGACCCTACATATCGACCCATCAACTCATGAACCGGTGACCAACGGCTTTACTTCCCTTCCCGAAGGAAGGCGTGATCAGTGATTTTATGCCTCAAAAATTCAATTGCAATTCTGTTTGTTGCAAAAAGAAAACAAAACACAAAAAAAAATCGACATTATTTTTGAATCAATAAACATATTGTTATTTCTACTGCGTGAATTGTCAGCCTTCATAAAATAAATTTGATTGAATCAACAAGAAATCTCTTTTAAAAACAAACATATTTTCTTGTTGACCCAGCTGCCAAATTTGACAGCTTACGTCAAAACCATGAAAGCTCTTGTAAATTCGAAAAGATTTTCTTTTTGATTTAACAATCCATGGGTTTTAAGGGACAACAATACTGGATTGTTGAAACAATAATGATTTCTTTTTGCAGCCAAAACAACATGAAATTCTTATTGCATTTACGTCAAATATTATTACGCTTAAAATATTTTTTTCTGCGTGTATCACATTCCTTATTGACTCGATTGAAAATTGTTCAAATAGAGGGTTGCGTACGTATGCTACCCGTGTTCCAATGAAAATCGATTGTGCTTTTAGAGCGAAGATAGAAGCAGCTGGATCTAGTAACTCCGTAATGGCTAAGTTTCTTGTAGTTGAAGAGGGAAAACGATCGCTGCTCGGTAGATCAACTGCAAGTGACTTAAAGTTGTTTTTCGTGGGCTCTCGAGTCAACGAATGCGTAGAGATCAAGGATGGAATCTTCCCAAAGATGCCAGGCGTTAAAGTAAAATTTAGTATCGATAAGTCAATACCACCTACGCGGAATGCATATTACAACATTCCTGCGGCATATCGTGAAGGTGCCCGGCGTCGGCTATTAGAAATGGAAGCCAGTGGAATTATTGAAAGGGTTACAACAGCACCGGAGTGGATAAGCGGAATGTCTGCTGTGTCGAAAGGAAAGGATGATTTTCGGTTAGTAGTGAATATGCGTGCACCAAACGTGAGTATTTCCGTCTACCACTACTGGACGAGATGAAGACCAAATTGCATGGTGCAAAGTACTTCACGAAGATAGATTTGAAAAGCGCTTACTATCACCTTGAATTAAGCAACGAATCACGTGATTTGACGACATTTTTGGCGGAAAACGGGATGTTCCGGTTTACACGCTTGATGTTTGGTGTAAATTGCGCCCCTGAGATATTTCAACGCGAAATGACTCGAATTCTGGAAAGAGTTGAAAACAAGATAGTGTACATAGATGACGTTTTGATTTTTGCTGAGAGTGAAGAGGATTTGCGTAAAACTGTTGCTCAGGTGCTGCAGATCTTGAGGGAAAACAACCTAACTCTGAATAACTCTAAATGCGAATTAGATAGAACTCGTATTACATTTCTCGGACACGAATTAGACCAAAATGGATTTCATATTGAAGATGCGAAGATTGGAGCTATCAAGAAATTTCGACGACCTACTACTGCTTCTGAGCTACGTAGTTTCCTAGAATTAGCATCATTAGTCAGCCCTTACATTCGAAATTTCGCAGATATCTCGAATCCTCTGTGGACAATTGCAGGATCTAAAACCTGGAGTTGGGGAGAACGACAAGAGAAGTCGTTCAATATGTTGAAGGATCAAATAATCCATTGCATTGTATCGCTGGGTTATTTCTCGGACCATGGAAATACGATACTGTACACGGATGCTTCGCCAAACGCTTTGGGAGCAGTACTGGTTCAGGAGAATGCAGGTACGAATCCTCGCATAATCAGTTTTGCATCTAAAGCTTTAACAACAACAGAGAAAAAGTACGCACAGAACCAGCGAGAAGCGCTTAGTGCCGTGTGGGCGGTTGAACATTTTTCATATTTCTTGCTAGGTAGGTACTTCACCCTACGGACCGATGCAAAGGGCGTCGCCTTTATCTTCAACCGGTCACGTGAAAATACTAAAAGAGCGCTGACTAGGGCAGATGGCTGGGCATTGAGGCTTAGCCCATATGATTATAGTGTGGAGTACGTGAAAGGTCAAGACAATATAGCCGATCCATCTTCCCGTTGACGAATTTTTGCAGTAAATTTCAAATAGTAATTTCTCATGCTTGTGCATCATGATTTAGATATATTTGGCAGCACTGGATAGCTTATACTGATAGGTGTAAGATTTAAACAAACAATGTTGAGTAAACGTAAAGATGTCGAAACAAGAGAGCAATCTGTCAGCCGTTGTCGCTTTGTTGCGCGCCGGAGTATGCATGAAAGAAATAACTCGGTCGGTAAATGTGTCTGTATACCAAGGTAGTGATGAACCCTTCAATGAAGATACGAGCCCTTGGGAAATCGCTAATTTGGAAGCCAATGCAGTTAGTTTCTTAACCGAAGATGAAATTAAGGAATTCACTGCGGGGGATGAAACACTCTAACAGGTATTATGATCACTATATACTCTTATGTCGTATTGAGTATTGCTCTTTTTATCCATCAGGTTATAGATGCCTTGGATTCTGGCAGTTGGTCGAAACAATTGAAGAGGTTCCAGGCAGTATCTGATGACTTATCAATCAAGGATGGTGTACTAACGAAGCTCGGTTGTGCCGTGGTACCGGAAAAACTACGTCAAAAGACTCTAAGAGTAGCGCATAGCGGACATCCTTTGACAGCAAAACTTAAAAGTATACTCCGGGAACGCGTGTGGTGGCCTGGGATGGCAACGGATGCAGATGAATGGGTTAAGTCATGCCAGACTTGCGCATTAAATGGCAGGCCCGAGAAGCTAACCCCCATGCAGCGTACGTTTGCTCCTAAAACAGTGTGGGAAACGATTGCGCTCGACTTCGCCCGTATGTGAGATTTGGAGGCATTTCAGTACTAGTGGTTATCGATTACAGATCAAGATATGCTATTGCAAGACCTGTTAAATCTACTAGTTTTGAAAACACAAAGAAAGTCCTAGATGAAGTGTTTGATAAAGAAGGATTCCCGAAAGCAATCAAATCTGACAACGGACCGCCGTGTGACATCGCCATGATGAATACAAAACTTATTGCAGCGACAGGGGCATCCAAACGATTTTCTCTACGCCATTTTTCCCGCAGCAGAATGGTTTAGTGGAGAATTTCATGAAAATCGTGAACAAAGCAATGTCAACTGCATCGTCGAGTGGGAGCTACTTCAACGAAGAACTACAGGCGGCAGTTCACGCACATAATGCAGCAGACCATAGTATCACTAAGATGCCACCAGAAGAGGTTATGTCCGGAAGAAGAATCCAACGAGAACTACCACTACTAACCCGTGGAAAAGCGGAAATTGATGAGCAGCTGCAGGAAGCTGGTTTGGCCTAATTTAGTGAAAACAAGCTAACCGAAGACTTAGATGCTTAATTATGCAGATGTTTGACATTTTAGTATAAATTTATTCATAATTATAGGGTTGGAATTCTTGCCCCGTGTGAGGTTCATTTTTAAGATGATTTTTCAGCAATTATAGGGAATATTGACCTATTCTTTGTTATTGACGTTTCAATTATTCTTTATAAATGATGCCTCAATGCAGGAGTTGTAGGAAACAATATTTTGAAATTTGAAAATCCTTATGTTATGATGTCTAATTATTATATTGCGCAATACACACCAAACTGGACTAATAAGCGCGTTTTCACTTACTTACACAGTGCACTTACTCCTTGGCAAGTAAGCAATAAGTGCACCGAAGACACCAAAACGATTTGACGGAAACGTGCACTTTTATCACACTTTTTAGATTATATAAGCTGTCCAGTTTCAGTTGCAATCAGCAATAAATAATTTCGATTTTCGGACATCAGCACAAAATGATTTTTTTTTTTGCAATTTTTGTAAAACTTCGTACTGGACAGAACTTTCTATAATGCTGCAGGAACACCATCAATAGTTTCATGGGTGAATTAGCATTGAAATAGTGTTTATTTTCAAATTTATTGGATACGGTACTCTTGCCCCACTCGACCCTCAATCCAAACGGCGCTTTGAAACAAGTTGAAAATTTTACACTGTTTGAAAAATACATGTAAATTTCCGCGATATATAGGGTAGACGTACCAGTTATGGCTATACGTTCCCATTATGGTATGTTCCAATTATGGCCTATGGAATTCCATAGGCCATAATTGGAACACACCATAATGGGAACGTATAGCCATAACTGGTACGTCTACCCTAGTGCACACGTTATTAACGCTAGATTTGTCGTAAATTTACACGATATTTTCTGCTTCTGTGATAATGGTCATAAATTGTTTATAATCCCTCCTAAACTTTAACTGAAATGTTTATGAAACTTTTCATGAACGTTTGTGTGAAAGTTTGAACCTTATGTTTTATAGTTTTTTTGGAAGTGGGCCTTACAAATAATGGGTTGTTAAGAACCATTACCATTCCAAATTCTTGTTTTCTCCGTATACTTTCGGAAAGAGAACCTTTTTACTGATGGTTTAGAAATTTAATGATAATGGTTATGGTAGTCAGTAAGGTCCATGTATGGTTTTGTATTATCGGTTCATTTTTGAAATATATCATGAATTGGTAATCATTAATTTACAGGCAACCAATTCTCGATTTATTCTACATAAAGTTGATCGATGTTACAAAACCATTAATGGACCTTACGGACTACCATAACCATTACCATTAACATTAAAGTTCACAAACCATAAGTTAAAAGGTTCTAATTTAGTTCTTTTTCCGAAAATGTATGGAGAAAACAAGAATTTGGAATGGTAATGGTTCTTAAAAACCCATTATTTGTAAGGTCCACTTCCAAAAAACCAAAACAAATAAGGTAAAAACTTTCACACAAATGTTCATGAAAAGTTCCATAACCATTTCAGTTATAGTTTAGGAGAGATTATAAACAATTTATAACCATTATCGGTAATGTCAAGTGATGGTTCGCGTTTATGCGAGATGTTCTACTTTGGATTAGGAACCCACTAGTTTAGAGGGGATGTATCATTAGCATTTTAAACATGGCAAAAATTGAGCTAAATTTTGCTCGTAAAGTGATTGTTTGAACAATACTTCTTTTTATTTTCAGTAACATCTCGATATCTGAAGAGTAGCGCAGTGCCTACTAAAAACCTAAAGAGGCCAGTGAAGTCTACAGCGATTCATCGCAGAAGGGTCAAGCAGAATCCGATGCCACAGTGTCTGCTTGATCACAACTATTGTAAGGAAGATGTTCGACCAAAAAGCAATAGAATGTGCTCAGTTTACGGTTGTAAAACCAAATCCAGCAAAGGCGTGTTTCTGCATCAATTTCCGAATGATGGGGTCAAGGCGAAAATTTGGATGCATGCTGTGAAAATGGGATCCAAACCACGTAAGAACTCATTTGTGTGCAGCCAACACTTTCACGACAGCGACTATAATTCAGGTAAGTAGAAGCGGCTATAATTGTTAAAGCGAACAACCATGTTTTCTAAAATGTCATAATTGTGACAATTAATATTTGTATTGATATTCCCCAGGTACGAATGTATTAAAGAAAACTGCAGTCACGGACAGATGATCCATACAAACGAATCTTTGAATCCTTCAGAAGAACAGGAGACATCAAGTGTCACTCTGACCATAGTATGAACTCCAATGAAACAGCTGAAAATTCATCCCTGAACCAAACAGTACCATTAACCGGTAGTCCACAGGCTGGCCCTTCTGGATTGCATTCCGTGAATAGTTGTCATGATTTTGCTACACCGAGTATATTAAGTGCCGAGCTCGATAATTGTAACCTGAACTGCTTCAACGATGAAAGTCTTCCTCGAAAAGAGGAAAACGAAGAAACGGTTCATAAAAATATTCTTGAAAAGACTATTCACACACATGGCAAAGCCATTTTGAGCGACTTTTTAATATCGGGAAAGGACCTAATGACATGGACCGGTATTTCATCCTTGAAGTTGTTGGAAGTTGTATGTGCAATGGTCAGAACCATGGAAGATAATGTATACCCGAAGAAATACAAAATGCACACTACGGATCGCGTAATACTAACGTTGGTGAAGTTGAAGCAAAACCTATCATTTGCTGCATTATCAACTATTTTCTGCGTATCACCAACAACTGCTGCTGAATACTTCGCATACACCGTTCAGGTACTTCCAGAAGTACTAGGAAGTGTGGTATATTGGCCATCTCGACATGAAATAAAAAATAATATCCCACATTGCTTCAAAGGAAAGTTTGAAAATGTTCGGTGCGTTCATCCTTCCTTTTTTATTTAACGTCGGTCTCTGTTCCGCAATCTAGTGCCAATCACCGACGGACATCGATTGCCATTCATTGACGGCAATCGAATGTGCAAGAAGGCAGCTTCCACACCTGCGTAGGATATCGCACCCATTCATCAAACACACATGGGCCGGGACCAACGGCTTTACTTCCCTTCCGAAGGAAGACGTGACCAGAGATTTTTATGCCTCAGAAAAATCCCACCGACCTCGGCTAGGATTGAACCCAGACCCATCGGGGTGTTAAAAAGCAGTCACGCTTACCACTACACCACCGGCGCCGGCGTTCAGTGCGTTCTTGACTGTACAGAGGTTAGCATTGCATCACCAAACTGCTTGAATTGTAGAATTGTAAGCTATTCAAATTACAAGCACAAGCGAACAGTTAAATTCTTCTTAGGTGTTACACCTGCAGGGCTTATAAGCTTCTGTAGTCGTGCGTATTCAGGGAAGTCATCTTCACTAAGGAAAACTTCATTGACAAGCTGGTAAAATATCAAGATGAGATCATGGTTGATAAGGGATTCGCCATCGAGAAAGAGTGCAACGAAAATGGAATTCGGTTGCACATCCCACCTTTTCTACGCGAAAATAAATTAATCACAGAAGATGCACTGCTAAACGAATCAATTGCAAAAGCTCGTGTGCATGTGGAGCGTGTAATTGCGAGAATAAAGTTGTTTGGCGTTCTGCAAGGTGACATCGACGCAAGTGTACTAGGACATATCGACAATATCATGAAAATTGTTTGCGGAATTGTAAACTTATCTGCACCGATCTTAAAAGACGATAAGTTTTAATCGAATGTAACCCTGAAAAGTAATTTATTTAGTTTTTTTATCATTTTTAAATCAAATAGAGTGTCAAATATCTCAAGCAGGTGGGAGAACCTATTTCAAGTAGGGTGTCAAAAATAACTTTGAACGCTTGTTTTATGTTGCAAAATACATCACGTCTTAGAGCACGTTTTTAATAGGTCTCCGATTTTTTTTAACAAAATTCATAATTAAATAAATTAAATTAATTAAAATATGGTTCTCCCACGTTTAATCCATTTTGAGAAAAATATGACTAAATAATATAATGATGACAAAAAACTAATCTTTTCCTTTTGCAGTCGTCTACATGTACACCAGGATATTTTCGTTTCCAGCGACAGTCGTCTACATATACACCGGATCAATCGTTAGGATATTCAAAATAATGAATGCAAATCATCTGCACACAAAAACTACTTAGGTCAAAAATGTTAATTTTATTTTAATTCAATAAAACTTTGAACAGTACTTCTTTTAATTGACAGTGAAATACAATTTGGGCGGGAGTCCGGCATTGTATCTTTATTCATAAAATAACTGAATACCATAAAAGCTAATATATCAGAAGCTTATGAGTATTTTTAATAAGGTGGGTTAACAATAATAATTAGCATGGGTTTTACAGATTATCCGCAAAAAAAAACACAGAAAGGTTCGGTAAAACAAAAATTTATTCTTCCAAAATTTAACCGAAGAATTTGTAAAAAAAATACCGATCCGTTCGGTAATTGCAAAAAATCAATTACAGATATTTCGGTAATCCAAAAAATCACCGAACACATTACCGAACTTTCAGCTGTTGAGATTTCGGTAAAATTTTACAGATTTCTGTAAAAAAATCTAAGTGTGTAGGATTTTCATTTTTAGAATATGTGTACAGGCTATAGCACGAACTTGCTGTGATACGTATGGCTCGCTGCATTTGCCACTTTGATGCTTCGATATTATTAAGGTTATGTTTTGTATGCTTTCAGATTCTCATCCCGAAATCGACGTCCAAGTCAGTCTAGTCGATATACTGGATTACGTTGGGGATTCCGTGCGACCTATACGAGAGGGACTAGCTGTCTTAGAGGTCCAGCATATTGTGTGCCTAGGCTACACCAGGAGATCAGCGAGAATCGAGGAGAAAGGGTTTGTTCTACAAAGAAATACACGCTGAACAAAAAGCATGCCTACTATGCACAGGTTCAAGTCAACATGTGGGTGATGAAGTGTTTCAGAACTGATTTTATTGTGTATTCTTCCAAAGATGATGACTTCATCGTCATTGATGTTGGGTTTGATGAAAAGTTCGTTCATGATCTGAAGCAAGTTCTGAAGGAAGTTTATTTTCAACATGTGTTGCCAAAATTAAAGCGATAGATCAATGGTGATCACAATCGATTAATATTTAATTAATAAAAACTGAATAATTAAACTTTTTCGTTACTTTTATTCCAGTACACTTATATGGTGGAGCAAATGGGACCCATTTCCGTCATACGCTTCAAAAATAATAAATACAATCAGCAGCATTCAGCGGTGCTGGTGGAGTAGTGGTAAGCGTGACTGCCTCTCACTCCAAAGGGCCTGGGTTCAAACTCAGTCAGCGCCATCAGGATTCATAAAATCTCTGATCACGCTTAAAGTAAAGCCGTTGATCAACGACTCATGCGTTGATGGGTCGATATGTAGGGTCCAGGTGTGGGAGCTGTCTCCTTGGCATCGGTAGCATTGGTACTGAGTCAGGGATGGAAAATCATTTACATTCATTTCGTGCATTCATTTACATTCATTTGCCTGTAACTTTTTCCATCAACAGAATACCGTAAAATAATGTATGAAGCTTTTGTAGCTTTTGATATTAACTACAACTCTTGTAAATAATTAAAATCTGAATCTCTTATGCATGTCGAACTAGAGATGGCAGAACATGTTATTGTTTTTCAGTGAATGCAATTTACATTCACTGAAAAACAATGGTGGGTTCTTATCACACTGATTCATCATGCATAAGAGATACCGGTTTGAGTTGTTAACAAAATATGTAGCTAATATCTTCATAGCTTCAAACACTATTTTACGAAATTCTGTTGATTAAAAAAGTTAGAGGCAAATGAATGTAAATGAATGTACGAAATGAATGCAAATGATTTTCCATCCCTGTACTGAGTACGGAAAAAAACAAGTAAAAAACAATCAAAATTCATGCATTAAATTCATTGCTCAAGAATAAATGTAAGGGACTGCCAGGTGGTTTAAGGGGTTGGCTAAAGTGAAGTGAGGTATGCCAAAATGGTGCCACACCCATTCAATAGTTTTTTTTTTCCAAGAATTCGAATCGATTTTCGGCCTCTGATAACTTGCTCTGTATATTTTACTCAATGTAATACCATCGACAGACATTCACCCATATTATTGTTTTCGTTCGAACCGTATTGCATTATTGTAGAGTAAGGTGGGGCAAAATTCGTTATGGTGCGAGATGAATCATCAACTTGATTTTTTTTATTTTTAATAGGAACAGGGTGTAAATGTTTAAAAATACAAACCATTATTGGGGATGCATTGCATTCTGATAAAGTAATTAATGTACTAGCTGACCCTTGCCCCACCTAACCCAACTAGCATTATACTATTTATATCTAGTATCATAATCGACGTATATCGGTAGTACAATGTCGTAATTGTTTCACTATGTTATGGGCGTTGAGCAATGGTGCAGATTATGCAAAACAAATGGGGTAGATGTACCAGTTATGACTAAACGTTCCTATTATGGTGTATTCCATTTATGGCCTATGGGAATCTCATAGGCCATATTTGGAACACACCATAACAGGAACGTATAGCAATAACTGGTACACATACCCTGTATGAATTTTTCCTCACATTTCCCTACAAACTTTGAAATTCTCCCTTCAAATCGTAAACCATGTTGAAATGTGGTGCAGATTTTTGGAATCGTAATAAAATTATTATTGTTAACCCACCTTATTAAAAATACTCATAAGCTTCTGATATATTAGCTTTTATGGTATTCAGTTATTTTATGAATAAAGATACAATGCCGGACTCCCGCCCAAATTGTATTTCACTGTCAATTAAAAGAAGTACTGTTCAAAGTTTTATTGAATTAAAATAAAATTAACATTTTTGACCTAAGTAGTTTTTGTGTGCAGATGATTTGCATTCATTATTTTGAATATCCTAACGATTGATCCGGTGTATATGTAGACGACTGTCGCTGGAAACGAAAATATCATGGTGTACATGTAGACGACTGCAAAAGGAAAAGATTAGTTTTTTGTCTTCATTATATAATTTAGTCATATTTTTCTCAAAATGGATTAAACGTGGGAGAACCATATTTTAATTAATTTAATTTATTTAATTATGAATTTTGTTAAAAAAAAATCGGAGACCTATTAAAAACGTGCTCTAAGACGTGATGTATTTTGCAACATAAAACAAGCGTTCAAAGTTATTTTTGACACCCTACTTGAAATAGGTTCTCCCACCTGCTTGAGATATTTGACACTCTATTTGATTTAAAAATGATAAAAAAAACTAAATAAATTACTTTTCAGGGTTACATTCGATTAAAACTTATCGTCTTTTAAGATCGGTGCAGATAAGTTTACAATTCCGCAAACAATTTTCATGATATTGTCGATATGTCCTAGTACACTTGCGTCGATGTCACCTTGCAGAACGCCAAACAACTTTATTCTCGCAATTACACGCTCCACATGCACACGAGCTTTTGCAATTGATTCGTTTAGCAGTGCATCTTCTGTAATTAATTTATTTTCGCGTAGAAAAGGTGGGATGTGCAACCGAATTCCATTTTCGTTGCACTCTTTCTCGATGGCGAATCCCTTATCAACCATGATCTCATCTTGATATTTTACCAGCTTGTCAATGAAGTTTTCCTTAGTGAAGATGTATTTATCTGATGACTTCCCTGAATACGCACGACTACAGAAGCTTATAAGCCCTGCAGGTGTAACACCTAAGAAGAATTTAACTGTTCGCTTGTGCTTGTAATTTGAATAGCTTGCAATTCTACAATTCAAGCAGTTTGGTGATGCAATGCTAACCTCTGTACAGTCAAGAACGCACCGAACGCCGGCGCCGGTGGTGTAGTGGTAAGCGTGACTGCTTTCTAACACCCCGATGGGTCTGGGTTCAATCCTAGCCGAGGTCGGTGAGATTTTTCTGAGGCATAAAAATCTCTGGTCACGTCTTCCTTCGGAAGGGAAGTAAAGCCGTTGGTCCCGGCCCATGTGTGTTTGATGAATGGGTGCGATATCCTACGCAGGTGTGGAAGCTGCCTTCCTGCACATTCGATTGCCGTCAATGAATGGCAATCGAATGTCCGTCGGTGATTGGCACTAGATTGCGGAACAGAGACCGACGTTAAATAAAAAAGGAAGAAAGAACGCACCGAACATTTTCAAACTTTCCTTTGAAGCAATGTGGGATATTATTTTTTATTTCATGTCGAGATGGCCAATATACCACACTTCCTAGTACTTCTGGAAGTACCTGAACGGTGTATGCGAAGTATTCAGCAGCAGTTGTTGGTGATACGCAGAAAATAGTTGATAATGCAGCAAATGATAGGTTTTGCTTCAACTTCACCAACGTTAGTATTACGCGATCCGTAGTGTGCATTTTGTATTTCTTCGGGTATACATTATCTTCCATGGTTCTGACCATTTCACATACAACTTCCAACAACTTCAAGGATGAAATACCGGTCCATGTCGTTAGGTCCTTTCCCGTTATTAAAAAGTCGCTCAAAATGGCTTTGCCATGTGTGTGAATAGTCTTTTCAAGAATATTTTTATGAACCGTTTCTTCGTTTTCTTCTTTTCGAGGAAGACTTTCATCGTTGAAGCAGTTCAGGTTACAATTATCGAGCTCGGCACTTAATATACTCGGTGTAGCAAAATCATGACAACTATTCACGGAATGCAATCCAGAAGGGCCAGCCTGTGGACTACCGGTTAATGGTACTGTTTGGTTCAGGGATGAATTTTCAGCTGTTTCATTGGAGTTCATACTATGGTCAGAATGACACTTGATGTCTCCTGTTCTTCTGAAGGATTCAAAGATTCGTTTGTATGGATCATCTGTCCGTGACTGAACTTGTTGTAAGAATGTTAAAGGAATGTTACGAGATGGTACTGCAGTTTTCTTTAATACATTCGTACCTGGGGAATATCAATACAAATATTAATTGTCACAATTATGACATTTTAGAAAACATGGTTGTTCGCTTTAACAATTATAGCCGCTTCTACTTACCTGAATTATAGTCGCTGTCGTGAAAGTGTTGGCTGCACACAAATGAGTTCTTACGTGGTTTGGATCCCATTTTCACAGCATGCATCCAAATTTTCGCCTTGACCCCATCATTCGGAAATTGATGCAGAAACACGCCTTTGCTGGATTTGGTTTTACAACCGTAAACTGAGCACATTCTATTGCTTTTTGGTCGAACATCTTCCTTACAATAGTTGTGATCAAGCAGACACTGTGGCATCGGATTCTGCTTGACCCTTCTGCGATGAATCGCTGTAGACTTCACTGGCCTCTTTAGGTTTTTAGTAGGCACTGCGCTACTCTTCAGATATCGAGATGTTACTGAAAATAAAAAGAAGTATTGTTCAAACAATCACTTTACGAGCAAAATTTAGCTCAATTTTTGCCATGTTTAAAATGCTAATGATACATCCCCTCTAAACTAGTGGGTTCCTAATCCAAAGTAGAACATCTCGCATAAACGCGAACCATCACTTGACATTACCGATAATGGTTATAAATTGTTTATAATCTCTCCTAAACTATAACTGAAATGGTTATGGAACTTTTCATGAACATTTGTGTGAAAGTTTTTACCTTATTTGTTTTGGTTTTTTGGAAGTGGACCTTACAAATAATGGGTTTTTAAGAACCATTACCATTCCAAATTCTTGTTTTCTCCATACATTTTCGGAAAAAGAACTAAATTAGAACCTTTTAACTTATGGTTTGTGAACTTTAATGTTAATGGTAATGGTTATGGTAGTCCGTAAGGTCCATTAATGGTTTTGTAACATCGATCAACTTTATGTAGAATAAATCGAGAATTGGTTGCCTGTAAATTAATGATTACCAATTCATGATATACATATTTCAAAGTGAACCGATAATACAAAACCATACATGGACCTTACTGACTACCATAACCATTATCATTAAATTTCTAAACCATAAGTAAAAAAGTTCTCTTTCCGAAAGCATACGGAGAAAACAAGAATTTGGAATGGTAATGGTTCTTAACAACCCATTATTTGTAAGGCCCACTTCCAAAAAACTATAAAACATAAGGTTCAAACTTTCACACAAACGTTCACGAAAAGTTTCATAAACATTTCAGTTAAAGTTTAGGAGGGATTATAAACAATTTATGACCATTATCGCAGAAGCAGAAAATATCGTGTAAATTTACGACAAATCTAGCGTTAATAACGTGTGCACTATATTTCACGGAAATTTACATGTATTTTTCAAACAGTGTAAATTTTTCAACTTGTTTCAAAGCGCCGTTTGGATTGAGGGTCGAGTGGGGCAAGAGTACCGTATCCAATAAATTTGAAAATAAACACATTTTCAATGCTAATTCACCCATGAAACTATTGATGGTGTTCCTGCAGCATTATAGAAAGTTCTGTCCAGTACGAAGTTTTACAAAAATTGCAAAAAAAAAATCATTTTGTGCTGATGTCCGACAATCGAAATTATTTATTGCTGATTGCAACTGAAACTGGACAGCTTATATAATCTAAAAAGTGTGATAAAAGTGCACGTTTCCGTCAAATCGTTTTGGTGTCTTCGGTGCACTTATTGCTTACTTGCCAAAGAGTGAGTGCACCGTGTAAGTAAGTGAAAACGCGCTTATTAGTCCAGTTTGGTGTGTATTGCGCAATATAATAATTAGACATCATAACATAAGGATTTTCAAATTTCAAAATATTGTTTCCTACAACTCCTGCATTGAGGCATCATTTATAAAGAATAATTCAAACGTCAATAACAAAGAATAGGTCAATATTCCCTATAATTGCTGAAAAATCATCTTAAAAATGAACCTCACACGGGGCAAGAATTCCAACCCTATAATTATGAATAAAATTATACTAAAATGTCAAACAATCTGCATAATTAAGCATCTAAGTCTTCGGTTAGCTTGTTTTCACTAAATTAGGCCAAACCTGCTTCCTAATATATCAACAGCAATAGTTTTCATTTGAATTCATTGGTAGTAGCTCATTTGTTATGTATTGAATAATATTGTTAAATTCAATAGTTAAATCGAGTAAACAATAACAGCTTTTGCTAGCATGATTAATAAACAAAAGGTTATGTTTATAAACAAGCATTAATAGATTTCACTCAACTTAAGACGCATGTCCCTTTTGCCTCATAGCGGTTGGCACTCTTGCCCTATTGCAGTTTAAAAAAAGATTTGAGATGACGTCATCTGAAAAAATCGTAAACAACTTTTGACGAGATTTAGCTTGCATTACATTGCGGTGTAGAAACTCCTATAAATATCCACTATTTGGCATACATAGAAGGTAAAATTGTTAAGGTTGCACTCTTGCCCCACCCCACCAGACCCTTTTTCATTGATAGTTACAAACTTTCACGATATTTGGGAGGATGCAGTTTTGATCTAATCTGCTTACAAAAGATGGAGTTTAATCTCATCTACCGAAAGCTATTTGGAAATTCCACAACAGTTCTTTAGATTAACAATAACAGTAGAGGTACTCTAAAACAGGGTGTAATTGATCAGCGGAATGAATTTGAGCGCTGAAGTTTCGCATTATTGTGGTCATATATTTAATGTGAAAAGTTGCTGAACAAGGATGAATTTTTAGGCCCTAAAACTCAAAAAATATTACACTTGAAGCAAATGAATAAGAAATTTCAATGATCAAATTCACCCCGCTGATCAATTACATCCCTTTTTACGGTATTTTAATCCATTTGGACAGGCAATAGCTCTAATATAATAATCAAGGGGCCTCTCTTATTACCTCAGTCGGTTAAGGCGCAGTTATAAAGAATGACCATGCTGGAGGCGGCTGAGATATTAGTCATGGGCATAGAGTACAGGCTTAGAAAGCTCTTAATTCAGAACTGTGAAAGTGCTCAAGTTGAGGGCCGGAGTGAAGTCCCAGTTGAGATGTAATAATGCCAAGGAAGAAGAAGATAATCGATCAAAACAAACAAATATCATCTGCATAAAGTCCGAACAGAATCCTGCTCTTTCCGACTGGACCGGGTTTTACAGTGGTTAGGAATACTTGCTCCCCTCTAACCATTGTAAACCCCGGTTCAGTCGGGACGAGCTCGGTGTTATTCAACCGCAAACACCTCAATACTTCCTTTTTACAGTGTCACTATGCTTTCGTCAAATAAAACCGAGCATTACACAGAACAGGAATCTACTCCTTTGCACACAATGTACTAACCTGTAGCAAAATCATTCTCCTTAAAATGCTTTTGACACATTTTCCATCCAGCTGTGTTGATGTCCAAGCAGCCAAGTAATTTTGCCCACTTTTTCCACACCTTCGATGTTGAAGAGGGAAACTTCTCCATCCTCCTCGGGTTTTTCGAACGGCATCCCGCAACGCAGCAAGCTTTTTTGTCTGCTACCTTAATCATTCCAACTGGCAATTCATTACAAGGTATGGCAGTGGTCTTCAGCTTTCTCCGAATGTCTGTCAATTGGCGTTGACGGCGACTCTGTAGCTCTTTACTCCTATGAGAAAATCCATAAGCAAACGTCAGACTGTGCGTGAAACATGGCGGACTTTGTACTATCCTTTCACTCCACTGAAAGTTCCCATAAGAAACTGACGATATTTGCTGGAAGAGCAAATTTTTCGACGGTGCCGTCAACGCCAATTATAAAGTTACAGCACATTATAAATCTAACACAAATGCAATAGTAAAATCCAACCAATTACCGCCCACCCGTGGCGCTGTTGTCGTAGCGGTGATAAAAATGTAAACATCTGTCAAACGTGACTCATATCAGAATTTTCATTTTTTAAATTGAAAATTTGTCTTGTCTTGGTACGTTTTTGATGGTCAAAAAGCTTGTAGAATTGTAGGAAAAGTGTCCTTCTTCAAAGTGACAAATGACTACAATGATATCACTGCTTGCAATCAGGAAAATAGTTGAATTTTTAGACTACGTAAACACAAGCTCCACCGCCTAACATTCTCATTGTTGTTGCAGGATCGTTGCATTATCCCGGGATGCAACGAGAACAAATTTCAACTTTTTCGAGTTCCAAATTCGGGGAGCAACAAATTCGTGCAGTGGAGAAAGGTTGCCACTGTTTACGGATCAGAAGAATATAAGTTCCAAAGTTTGTTGTCCCCCCGACAACATTAAATTTAAGATTAACTTCATGTGGCCGCTCCCCGGGATAGGAACTTTGCAGAACAAATCCATTCCCCTCAATTCTTGCTTTGCTGCTGATCTACTGGTGTAGCCCAGGCACACAATATGCTAGGTCTCTAAATCCGCTAGCACGGAGTCTCCAACATCATCCAGCAGACTGATTCGGACGTCGATTTCAATCATACAAAATATAACCTAAATAATATCGGTTTATCAAAAAACACATTTTCATTATCTTTCAATGACATTGTAATGAAAATTAATATAACATTACCACAGACAAACAGACATAACTCATTGAATATTTCTTACTGTAAAACGTCGTCGCTAAAACATTACCGCCATCTGTTGAGTACACTGTGGTGGGTAGTACGCTGAACAGATGGCGGTAGTGTGTAAACGTCAAACGCAAGGGAATTTAATATGCGCGTCACAGGTGGCGGTACTACCAACTATGATACTTTTAAATTGACCGTTAAATGCTTGTTCGATGAACAACTTGTGAGTGTTATGTCTGTTTGTCTGTGGCATTACATTATTCGACAAATTTCCTACATGTATAATCCAAAGTAATGCTCGTATCTCACTATTTTGAACTCTTTTTTCAATAATGTATCACTCAAACTCTGGAATTTAAACCGGCTGCCATAAATTTATCACCATCGACTAGTACTATTTCCCGCCACTAGTGACGTATAAATTTCACTTGGATTCTACTATAGAACCATAGAGGTAACTCTAAGACCACTGGGTCCCGAAGAAAATCATTATTATTTTTGGCTCACTCAGTACCAGAACAACGGTCCCAAGCAGTCCCAAGCTATTTCACTCACCCCTGCATGTTCTGCATGAATCCACACACCCCTGATGTTATCTGTCAAACTTTCATAGCGAATCAAAACAAACATAGTGTAGTAATAGAATTTCAACAAGAATAGGGTACGTTAATCGTTTGCTTGGGACCAATAGGCTACTAAAGTGGTGAGCCAATTTAAAATCGTTAGTTTCGTATTGATTGTTGATAGAACTTACTTTCAACAAAATCTGTGTCAACAAAATGCTGGGAGCAAATTCGCTCTGTCCCTGTTCCATAAACAGTGGCAACTTTTCTCCACTGCCTAAATTTGTTGCTCCTCGAGTTCGGAACCCGAAAAAGTAGAGATTTGTCCTCGTTGCATCCCGGGATAATGCAACGATCCTGCAACAACAAAGAAAATGTTAAGCGGTGGAGCTTGCATTAACGTAGTCTAAAAATCAACTATTTTTTCGTGAATGCAAGCAATTAAATTATTGAAGCCACTTACCATTTTGTAGAAGATCACTTTTCGTATAATTCGATTAACTTTTTGGTCACCAAAACGTACAGAAAGCATCAAATTTTCACTTTCAAATGTGAAAAATTTTGATGCTAGTCGCGTTTGACAGCTGTTAACATTTTTTATCACCGCTATGACAACAGCGCCACGGGTGGCCGGTGGCTGGTTGGATTTTACTATAGGTACGGAATTTCATGAAAAGTAGGTGTGTGTGTTAATTCATTTGCTGCTAAGTAAACACGAGCCTACATATGATTGAAATCAGTGAGCTTGCAGCTCTGAGGTGCCACGGTCTAGAACAGGAATAGGAATTCTTGCTTACAACCATTCTATTTCCTTGGCGAGGGAGCGACACATCCAGATTCGAAAAAAAATTACAGTGAAATCTTCAATGGAAACAATGCTCTAACCTCGGCTCTAACATTAATATTTATTGTCGACAATAAAAATGATTGTTATAATGTTGTACTCTTCCGAAAACGGCAAAACTGCTACCTAGATGTACAATGAATGTACATAATAAAATGTTGTTAGAATGATTTTTATCGTATTTTTCATTTATTTTATTGTTAACATGATTCGATCATGAACAATAATGAACAACTCTATTACAATAAAAATTGTTGTTACATTAAATATCGGTGTATTTTCATTGTGGGTTACTTCTCGAACAATAAAAATAAATCTGATTGAAGCATGCAGACTATGAGAGGGTCAGCAACACTGCCAATGTAATTAAGATAGGCGCTGCTCGTATGGCTCTGGCTTTGACAGTTCGTTTGACTCAAAATCAGGCAGTCCGCGTCCGCTCATATCTTATCCTAGACCCTCTCTAAAGCTTAATGGAGACCTTTTCCGTGCAGTCAATAATCATACAATAATAATAAAAAATTCCACCACTTGAAGATGTCAGAAAGGAACTCTCAGGTGGAAGCATATTTCATGGGCGATTCTCTCCAGTTGAATGCATTAACTTATCAATGACGCTCAACCACCAAGGAGACGTGGAGAGATCGAGCGCAGGGGAGTTGGCCTGTATTTCTCACAAGTTCCGGATCGATTCTCGATCCATAACCAGTAAAAAAAAGGACCACCCGTAACAGACATACCACCCCCTTCCCTTCCCGGGGCAATGTTTTATTTTTTCGATTTATTTTTAAAGTCGATAAAGTAGATCTGTCAAGCCAACACATACACTCTAAAGTACACTGTTATTTTTTTTAGTCAATAAATTCGCCAACCAACAGTAAAATAACAATAATATATTATGTTATTGAAAAAAATTATATGGGAAAATCACGAAAATTTCATTGTTAAGATACTTAACAACCCCCCTTTTTTATTGTAAATTTTCCATTTACCATGAAATTTACTGTTTTGTACAACATAAATCAAGGTAAATTTATTGAAGCCGTAACAATAAAAATCATTGTTAAGACAATAATTTTCGTCTTATTGTTACATTGTTTTTTAATGTATTTTTGTTGTTATTTTTTTTCGGGTTATCTCATTTTCAGCGTGAATCTGTTCTATTTTTTATATATTTATTTACCGTACGACATCTGTTTGCATCTGTGGCATCTACTACCATCTACTTGCGCATGCTCGAATCTTCTCGTGATCGAGCTATCACCGAACAAACAACCATAGCAGACGAAGCAGCAAGCTGGAGGTGTTTATTTACATTTCGATGAGACTTTGTTTTGTAACTTTAACTTAACTTTAACTCAACTTAACTTTAACTTAACTAAAACTTAACTCAAACTTAACTTTAACTTAACTTTAACTTTAACTTAACTTTAACTTAACTTTAACTTTAACTTAACTTTCACTTAACTTAAACTTAACTTTAACTTAACTTTAACTTAAATTTAACTTAACTTAAACATAAGCTTAACTTAACTTTAACGTAACATTAACTAAATTTCAACTTTTGCGTAACATTAACTAACTTTAACTTTAACATAACATTAACTTTACTTTAACATAATTGTAGCATAACTTGAACATAACTCTAAATTAATTAGCCGAACTTTAACTTAACTTTAACATAAATTTTTATTTAAATTTAGTTGTTACATACTTAATTTAACTTAACTTTAAAATAACTTTAATTTTTACTTAATTATAATAAAACTTTAACTTAACTTTACCTTAAACATAAACATCGGGATCCGGCATCGGCATGCGTTACATCAACAAGGATGCTTAACTCAGCCGGATTCCTCCAGCGGATCGATTTCGGAAAATAATTTCATCAAAATTGATCCGCTGGAGGAATCCGGATGTGTTGAACATCCTTATTGATACGTTGCTTCAGTAAGGATGCTTAAGTCAGCTGTATTCCTCCAGCGGATCAATTTTAGAAAATAGTTGCATAAAAAATGATCCGATGGAGGAATCCGAATGAGTTAATCAGCCTTGTTGATGCGTTGCATCAAAAATAGTTACACTTATACCCCGTTCACATTACAGCCTATATCACGTAATATAGGCTGTCTTGCAATGAGCACTCATACATAGGATTTCCAGTGAAAACTAGATGTATGAGTGCTCATTGCAAGACAGCGTATATCACGTGATATACGCTGTAATGTGAACGGGGTATTATACCCCGTACAGACTATGGTTTATATCATGTAATATAGGCTGTCTTGCAATGAGCACTCATGCATAGGATTTCCAGTGAAAACTAGATGTATGAGTGCTCATTGCAAGACAGCGTATATCTCTTAAGTGTTAGGATATAAGTATGTTCAAGACTTTTACTCAGGGGACAACAGGAAAATCAAATATGCTTGATTTTCTCAGTCCTAGAAAGTTGTGTTGTTCTTATAATCAGGAAAGACCAATATTATGTTAAAATTGAATAAAATAACAATAAAGTATGATTAAAATCATCGAATTGAGAGTGTTTTCATTCTTTTGGGTTGTTAAAATAATTACTTTATGGAAATCTCAACATACCAGCACATACTATGGTTTTTACAGTGAATTTAAATGAATTCTAGACATTCAAAGTGTTTTTATGTTACTTCATACGCGAAGTTAACGATTTTCAGAGTTGGTTGGAAATGCTAACATGAAGCTTTAGTGTGATGATTTATTAGCTAGAGAATGATCTTTAGAAGAGGGTAGGTGGATAGTTCCGTTTAGAGTACGGCAGTATGAAAATTGAACAGAAGTTAAAAATGAGCGAAGGGCCATTAATGCGACAGTTTTGAAAGATAGGCGCACATTTTTGCCTAACCCGTACGATGTACGCGGGGACTTGAAGTATGTCTCCAAGTCCACAGGCAAAAATGTGCGTCCCTCTTTTTGCTCATAAACTGACTGCGGCTGTGGAATAGTTCTAGCGACGTTTTCATCACTACCTAAAGCCCCACGTTGCGAGAGCATTTCCAGTCGATGGTGTGTTATAATGCAGTTCTTCTTTACCCAACTATTGTGTTGCTCATGTTAGCATTTCCAACCAACTCTGAAAATCGTTAACTTCGCGTATGAAGTAACATAAAAACACTTTGAATGTAACAACTCAAGGCGGGAGTAGCCGTCAACAATGCTGATGATGGTACAGCTACTCAGTGGAAATATTGATCAACAGGGTCGGAAGGAAGGAATGCGGTACACCACTCTCACTCATCAATCTATGCTGTCAGAAGGAACTCACAACGATAGGGTGTAGTCCATAAACAGGGCAACGGGATTAGCAATGGCAAATAACTGTATCATGATTTTTATGCTCAAAAGCCGCAGTGTAAAAACATTCATTCAATAACCGCAAAGGGAGGGAGGCATGGAGACTCCTTTCGAGTCCGGAAGAACGAAGCAAACACAAAAGGTAGTAAAATCATCAATGAATATGAAAAGTTTTCAAAAATTACATTTTTTCACTATATTTAATAGTTTTGGTGTATATGTACATAGATTTTGGGTTTGCTTTCTTAAATCTAAATTTGTGACGTCACATATTACTTGCGGTTTTGGTGGTGGGTCTTAGCTAATGGCGGTGCAGGGTGGTGGTGCTGGTGCGGTGGCAGCGGGGAGGATGCTGGTGCTGGGTATCGGTAGTGTTGCTGGTGTGTGGGTGATTATCGTGAATCACGGAACTTCCGGAAATGTTCCCACAGATTCTCTCACGGGGCATGCAGTTTTCGCCGGGCCAGTTGGCCAATCTGGACAGATAGTGGTAACCAGAATTCACAATGGCCGAGCCTACGATTTTATCGCCGAGGAATGCAATGGCGCCGATTCCCGGACAATAGCTGTCGATGAAACAAAAGAAAAAGGCCCTTAGTGGACCTAACCACCTGGATTAGTTACACACGCCATATGCTGTTTTTGCCCTGCCCCAAATCACCAATTAAACCGCAAGCTTACAAACTCACCAGATCTTTCACAAAATAACAAAAGTATACAATAAATTACCTTTTTCTTACAGACGAAAATGTTCAGAACAATGAACATTTAATGTGGGGTGACAATAGGTCACACTACCCTAGGTTGTGAACAAAGGAACACAATTAGCGTCTAAATGTTTTTATCTCTATCTCTAACAATACCAACCACTTTTTATTTTTATGTTCACTAACTTTACTAACCCTGACACTAACTTTTCAGGTACGCGCACTAGACCCTACAATTAAAGAAACAAATCACATTAATTAAAAATTTCACTACCGACACATCGCCCTTTCGGCGGACTTACGGGAAAACTTAGCACGGCGCGCACTGAGACTATTCCCGAGTGCGGTCAAGAAGGAATTGAATTTACTCCTGCTAACACGCCAAGCAATGACCGAAAAACCATGAACTACGAGCGAACCCGAACTTCACTGTATTTATCTTTTCAATTTATCTGCATTACCTCTCCCCTTGCCCCATCTATGGACAACCTTTTCGACAGAGCGCCTGCTGTCAACCGGTTTCATGAGAGTAAGTGGTGCCGCAGGCGAATGGAACGGTATGGGAAAGTGAGCGACCAAAAGCAGAGTTGGATTTAGGACGACCATTCTAAAACCACAGACAAACAGACGTAACTCTTTGATAAACTTGTTCTTGAAAACATAGTATCTCAAAACATATAACCTCAGTAGCGACATCTATCTGGCTTCTCGCGGAAAACAAGCTTGTTCGATAACTCGTAAACAATATTGCATAAAAGTTCTATAGAATGTATAGAAACGTCAAAGTGATCCGATGCCAGCGCTGCGGCGAGTAGTTCGCGGAACTGATAATATTCAAATCAACCGTTAAATGCATGAACGAAGATACACAATGAAGAGTTACGTCTGTTTGTCTGTGCTAAAACACTGTTATACAGTCGATTATGAGTCTGCTTGTGATAGAGTCACAAGCCCACATTCTGGAACCATCGGTTACAAAGGCCTACATTCCGCCGGGATAAGCATGTGATGATTCATTGGTATTACTTCCCGGATTCGTACGATACCTGGGTACCGAATACGTTTGATTTGCCGAAGGCCGTGCCGGATTCTCCGATGTCTCCGATTCGTCGATGTCCGGGTGACCGTTGGCGTGTTTCGCTTTCGTGGGTAACCGATCTGGAAGAGTACAACGAATGGATGGCAGAAGAGGATTACGAAGTGGATGAAGCCGGTCGTAAAAAGGTCCACAAAGTGCGACTCGGTGTGGAGGATCTGAATGCCGGTGGATCGGACGATAAAGTGAAGAAAGCTAAAGTTGTTCATCAGAAGTGCAAACGATCGCCTTCTTCGCAAGCAAAGGGTGGTAAACGGAAGAGCGGTCGGCCACCGGCCGTAATCCAAAAAAAAAACCTCGTACTGATGACGAAGAATCGGAAGATCTGACAAAGGATATGGATGACCCCCAGCCGGAAACTAATCTGACTGAGGTGAAGGCTGGTTTGAGCAATTCTGCTTCAGGTCCGGCCACTCCACAGCCCAAGAGAGATCCGGAAATGATGCCTATAAAATATGCAACAATGACGGATCTGGATGACGACATTGACAGATCTAATGCGGATCGAACGGAAGATGATAGTCAAGCTGGCAAAACCAGCGACAACAGCAATACTCAGGAGTTTCCATAAAACAACAAGGACGACCTGGAGGATATTGTTACCGAGTAGACACATTATATTATAGTTCCATCCTATTCGGCTTGGTTCGATTACAATTAGATTTATGTGGTTGAGAAGCGTGCTCTCCCGGAGGTCTTCAAATCTATCTTGCTTATCGTAATTTTATGTTCAATACCTATCGGCTGAACCCAACGGAGTACTTGACCAGCACTGCTTGCCGAAGAAATTTGGCAGGAGACGTCTGCGCTATTATTCGTGTTCATGCTTTTCTTGAACAGTGGGGATTGATCAACTACCAGATCGATGCTGATTCACGTCCTACCCCAATGGGTCCTCCACCAACTTTGCATTTCAATGTGCTAAATGGATCAGTACGTCAAGAAACCATCTGCCATGCGGAACAAGACCGCTGCAAGCATGTCCCGTGATTGGTCCGAACAGGAGACACTTCTTTTGCTCGAGGGTCTAGAAATGTACAAGGATGATAGGAACAAGGTGTGCGAGCATGTTGGATCGCGTACCCAGGACGAGTGTATTCTGCATTTCCTGAAAATTCCGATAGAGGATCCCTATCTGGAGAATGATAATACGTATCTGGGACCGTTGTCCTACCAGCCGATTCCGTTCAGTAAGGCTGGCAATCCGATTATGTCGACGGTTGCGTTCCTGGCTTCGGTAGTAGATCCGAGGATTTCTGCCAGCGCTGCCAAGGCCGCAATGAAAGAGTTTGCCGCTATTAAGGTATGTGATGTATGGGGTGGAAATATTTCGTTACTAATATGTATTCTATTATTGTTACAGGACGAAGTCCTCGCTACGACGATGAAAAATGTGGAAAAGTTCAGCTTCGGAGGAAATTTTGATCCGTACGCTGGGTTGGCAACAAGCGGCATTGCCGGTACTGGTCCTTACAAGGATAAGGAAGATGAAGAGAGCAAAGTCCCTGGAGCCGCTGGCACGGCCGGAACGGGTGCTCCAGCTACTCCGGGATCCACTGATGTCGAGATGAAGGATGGTTCCAAGAAGAACGACGGTAAGATAGCCTCTATGCTGGAGCACCATACTACCGCTAAAAGCATAATTGTCCCATGTGTATATGAAACTCCATAGAACATGGGACAATTATGCGTCCACCGGCAGCATATATATTATATTATTTTATTATTTCAACCTTCAATCTGCAGACTTTGTTTCTCTAAGCTTTTTCAAGGGTCTCATTTCCAATATTTCGCTTCTCGTTTCATTGTTTGGCTGCGGCTGTGTGCTCTACTTATTTAATTTTTCTTTGCTTGGGGGTTTGTGATTTTGTTGTTGTTTGATGGTCTCCCTAAGACAAAGATAACCAATCTGATAAAACAGAGAATTCTTCTCAAGAAGATGATGCTAAAACGTCTGATTCTAATGCTGCGACAGGATGCGACCAGCAAAAGTCAGAGGCCGGAGCAGAAGCCGACAAGGGTAAGGACAAGGAAGGATCTTCGGAACTTGCCAAGGAGAATGGTGACCCGAAGGTATTTAACGAGGGAAATCTCCAATCGGCAGCAGCTGCTTCCTTGGCCGCGGCCGCCGTCAAAGCAAAACACTTAGCTGCCGTTGAAGAGAGGAAATTCAAGAGCTTGGTTGCTCTGCTGGACGAAACACAGATGAAGAAACTGGAGATCAAGCTACGACACTTTGAAGAGCTCGGAACAACGATGGAGTAAGAGCGGGAAGGTTTGGAATACCAGCAGTTGCAGTTCCATTTGGAACAGCTGAAGGCAGCGGAAAACCGTGCTCGACAGCAGGTTCATCAGCGATTCCAGCTGGAACAAGGTCAATGGCAGCAGCCTGCGATAGGTTGTGCTCCAGCAGCTGGCGTTACTCCTCCTCAGCAACAGCCTGCCCAAGGACCATCGCAAGGCCCACCCTGACCAGGCGAGGCCCTAAACTTAATTTAAAGTTCTGTTATATGTAATTAAAGTTAAGTTAAAGTTAAGTTAAGTTAACGTTATGTTAAAGTTAAAGTTAAGTTAAAGATAAGTTAAAGTTATGTTAAAGTTAAAGTTGAAATTCTCTGGAGTACTACCGGTTTCTAAACGAACTTTCCTGAAGCACTAAACATTATTCTGAAAATCTACGAACTTCCTGAAGTTCTGAAATTTGCTCTGACCATCTACGAACATCCCTGAAGTCCCACAAATTTCTTTAAAGAACTAATAACTGCTCTGAACCACTGAAAATATCTCTGAACATCTGCAAACTTTCCTGTAGTTCTGTAAATTTCTGTGCAGATCTTCTTTAAAATACTGAAAATTACTCTGAAGATCAACAAATATTTCTGAAGCACTGAAAGCTATTCTGAAGATCTATAAACTTCCCTACAAATCTGCAAATTACTCTGACGATCTTCGAACTTCCCTGAAATTCTGTGTACTCCCAGAAATTCTGTAATTTTCACTGAAGATATTCAAACTACCCTGAAGCACTAAAAATTTCTCTAAAAGTCTACAAACTTCCCTGACTTTCTGAAAAATTTTCTGAAGCAATAAAAATTTATCTCAAGACCTTCTTTAAGTTCTGCAAATTTCTCTGAGGATCAACAAACTTCCCTGAAGATCTGTGAACATCTATAAAGTACTGATTATTTCGCTAAACGATGACAAACATTGCTGTAGTTCTGTAAATTACTCAGAAGATCTACGAACTTCCCTGATTTTCTTTCTGAAGATTTTCGAACTTACCTGAAGTTCTCTGAACTTCCCTGAAGTTTTTTAAACTTCCCTGAAGGTTTTTTTTTAATTTCCCTGAAGTTCTGCTAATTTATCTGAAGATCTACGACCACAAACGAAGTGACAGACGACTAACTGGCGAAGAAATCAATTAAAATAATGTGGTTCACTGTAATAGAATTTTCTTGGAAGCTTGTGCCATCATCCACCAGATGGGTTAGTTTTTTTGTTTTGATTTGAACAAAGTTGATTTTGTGTACAATGATTCTTTGACAGTGTGCAAAGAGTGTATCATTTTGTCATTTTTTTTATGCATTTCAGTTTGGAGTAGAGTGAAAGAGATAGAACCAAAACATTCTAGTACATTTAGTGTTGCCTTGTGGTACAATCCATTAGTAGTGTTGCCATGTGATTTAATCCAGTAGTAGTGGTGTTGCCATGTGGTACACTGAAAATTGAAATAGCAGGTTAGTCACCAAAGTTTTCGAGCCGCTCCGTCTGTCACTTCGTTTGTGTCTACGACCTTCGGTGTAGTAAGGCTTCAAAACAATTTCTGATTATTCTGTGTTCTGAAGAAATTTTCAAACGACTTCAATTCAATTTTTGATCAGATGTTGGTCCTCAGAATAATTCCTGATCAACTTGACCTCTTCGAAGAATATCTCAAGATTTTAATTTCTTATCCTTATCAACCTGACCACTTTATATATTTTCGAAACTACTTTATTTGAATTTCTGATCAGTTGAAGGCCTTCAAATCAATTCCTGCTTCTTTTGATCTCTTGTAATATCCGAAAAGTTTCCGAACTTCCCTGAAAATGCACTGTACCGCTATACCGCTGTCCTGGTGTCATTGGATTTGACCCGTTACCTTGCTTTCAAAGACAACCATGTCTGCATCACAAACGAAGTGACAGACGGAGCGGTTCGAAAACTTTGGTGACTAACCTGCTATTGCAATTTTTCAGTGTACCACATGGCAACACCACTATTGCTGGATTGTACCACATGGCAACACTACTACTAGATTGAACTAGCATTTTCACCAAATGTACTAGAATGTTTTGGTTCTATCTCTTTCATTCTACTCAAAACTGAAATGCATAAAAAAATGACAAAATGATACGCACTCTTTGCACACTGTCAAAGAATCATTGTACACAAAATCAACTTTGTTCAAATCAAAACAAAAAAACTAACCCATCTGGTGGATGATGGCACAAGCTTCCAAGAAAATTCTATTACAGTGAACCACATTATTTAAATGGATTTCTTCGCCAGTTAGACGTCTGTCACTTCGTTTGTGGTCTGCATGATGTTATCGGTTCAAACTATGCGTATTGATAAGTTTTCTGAAAAGATTTGGATCTAGGTACATAGTTTGCTTTAAGTGAAGCCAAGTCTACCTATCGAACTGTCAAACCAGCTACCTATCGTGCAAAGTAAACAAACATTGCGATGCTATGGAAGGTCCACGAAAGGTATTATAATAAAATATAAAATATAATCGAAGAAATGATAATAAACACGCAGTGAGCATTCAATTGTCATGGGATACGTTTGGTAATGATCAGTAATGAGAATTTCTACTATTTTTTGTTAAGATAATTTGACAAAATCACTGATAATATATTATAATGATTTACTACAGCCGCTATTATTTTTTTCTCGCTAGAATTCATTTGAAGTTGATGTAGAAGTCCTCTGTTGCCAAGTTAAAAGAAAGGGAATCTTTCGAAAACCGTGATGCAAGTTCAACTGTTTTTCTCTTGGCGTGACTCATTATACACCGACTCTAGTGTAGTGGTAAGCGTGATTACCTCTCACCCCAGCAGGCTTGAGTTCAATCCCAGTCGGCGCCGCCGGGATGTTCTGAGGCATAACATCTCTGATCACGCCTTCCTTCGGATGGGAAGTAAAGCCGTTGGTCCCCGGTTCATGAATTGATGGGTCGATACCCACACGAATTGCCGGCGAAAAAGTGACGTCATTTGACATTGAGCGACTTGAAGACTGATCATTCGCCCTTTGTCCGGGATGCGGACGAAGGGCGACTCGCCCCGCTAGAGTAATTTCATCTGCCGGGCGACCAAATGGCGCTCCGGGATCCGATATAAAGGCGACTCGCCCCGCTAGAGTAATTTCATGCGCCGGGCTACCAAATGGCGGATGGAAGTTGTTTTTATTTTTTTGTGATTTTGTTCGTAGCGGCTGATTACGTGGTCAGCCATGTTTTTATTTCATTCGTGGAAGTCGTTTGTTTTTCTTCGGGCCGTGAAATTGGCCTCCGATGGCCATATTCGGGAGTGAATGGTCTTCCGACGGGACCAAAGACGGAACATTTTTATACTCAAGGTAAGTAAACTACTTTTCAATGAAAACAAAAACAATCACCCCTATTCTGTATTTCGTTTCGAACGAAATTCTCATACAAAAAAAAAATTTTTGTATGAGAATTTCGTTCGAAACGAAATACAGAATAGGGGTGAATATAATTTGATAATTTTTGTAATTTTTTTTCAGCCGGCTGCTGGCGTTTACTTGAGAAGTGTCACGGACTGGGAGTGGACTCCACACCGAGATGGATTTTTATTCAACCGAAACCGGGGTGAATTACCTCCCAACGGAACCGAGGAGGTCAACAAAATCAGCAAGCCAACATGCCAAGTGGAATACTCTCAAGGTAAATATACTGCATGCAAACGGAAACAAGGGCAATGTTGATAATTTTTGTTTATATTTTTCATCCAGATCCAGTTAAGTGCAATTCTGGATACATGATGGTGAAGCTGGAATTAACTACGGGAAGTTGATTTAAGATAAGTATTGCCCTGTTTGTTGTTTTAAGTGACATCATTTGTCATAATTAATCCGCTGGAGGAATTCGGATGAGTTAAACATCCTTTGGGATGTCTGGGGATTGAGATCCTCCGAACTGAATTGTTGTTTATTTAAAGAAGTGATTCAGAGTAAAATCAATAGTCATAATTGGTTTTCTGGGCGACATCCGGATATGTTCCAACATCACTGAGGATGCGTTGGAATTGTGCATCACGCGATGGTTATCAGGTTATGTGATATCAAGCAATATTTCTTGAAGGGATTAAATTAAATTTATAAATGGCCTGCTGCATGATTTCCCGCTGTCTTGCAACATCTTTGAGGATGCTGTGGAATTGTGCACGCGCACGCGCGTGTGTGTGTGTGTGTGTGTGTGTGTGTGCGTGTTTTTTTTTTTCATAGTAAGGTTTAGGAAACCTTCAAAAAGCCTGGCCTGTAGTGAAGTTGGCACGGTGCACAGCTCCACTAAAACCCATTCCTTACTCTCTCCTCTGCCTTGATCCCCCCGGGACTACGGTGAAGCGACTACTTCGGGGGGTGGCTGTGCTCATGCACTTCTCATACTCTTAGCACTAGCTGGTGTTACTAGATCGCTGCTCATCTCTCCATTTACGCTGCACCTTCGACAGCATTTGAGCAACTGTGTGCTAACGGCATTCCAAGTGCCCTGGTCTCGACACATATCATGTACGACATTCTCCACGTTGAGGACGGGCATCTCCCTTCGCATTGGACGCTGCGTGTCCGAACCGATGCAGGTATTTCCTAAAGCAGCAGTGGCCAGATAGGAACTGCGTCAAGTGAAAGTTGACTTCTCCGTGTTTTCTGTTCACTCAGGTCGAAAGAATCGGTATCAACTGATGTGTCCATCTACCGTTCTCCGTCGTGTCCCACTCGAGGTACCACTCCTGTTGCCACATAGTCAACGACTCCGCTCTCACGACTTTCCGTACTCTTCCGGTTTCTCTCCGCCTGTAGCACTCGCTGTCCTCCGCCTTACCCGGAAAAAAATAACCATACAATTACCATAAAATAAAATACAGTTACAAGTAAATCTATTGCCAACAATCGATCTTATTGTGTGTATATAGTACACGAAGTTTTAACATATTGTAATTACAATAGATGTACAATACGTCCCATATAGTAAGAGTTTTCAACAATAGAACAACAATACAATTAATGGTAAATGGTTCAAGTTTGTTCGGGAAAAAATGATTTTTCGTATGGTTAAGATTCATAACGACCCCCTTAATCTATTGTATAATCCCCCATTTACCATAGATTCTATTGTAGAAACAATACATTCTATTGTTATTTTATCGTTGTGGAGAATACGATTTATTGTAAATACCATAAACTCTATTGTATGGTTACAATACATTTCATTGTACCTCTACGGTTCTTTTTTTTACGGGTAGTGATGCCGATAGGGAACATTCCGGCGATACCCGGATAAAAATAACCATAAAATTACAATAAAATACCAATAAAATACAATAGATTCTATTGTTGACAATTAATCTTATTGTAATTCTATTGTATTGGCCAGATAATCAAATAGTCACCACAATATATTTCCAACAAATTCTATGGAATCAAAATTTTGCACAATAAAAAACAATAAAATTTATTGTTATGAGATCAAATTTGTTAGAGAAAAAATTGATTTTTTTATGGTTACGGTAACTAACAACCCCCCTTTTCTATTGTAAATGTTTCATAAACAATAGATTATATTGTACATAACAATAAGTTCTATTGTATTTTTAATGTTTTTAACAATAACATTTATTGTTGCTACAATAGGTTTTATTGTATTGTAACAATAGGTTCTATTTTTTTTGTATGGTAAATTTTTATTCGGGTAATGCCTACTGCTTCCGACGAGATTATTCTGTACGCACTGTGTATAGGCGTATGCGTGTGTGTGTTTTAATATTTTTGTAACAGTTTGCTATTTTTTAATTCATGAACAATCCAAAGCCAGATCCTGATCAGGAATTCGAACCTAATCAGGTACCTAAATTCAGTCTCCAACAGGTAGAGGCGTGCTACGATGTGTTGTTTTAGGTAGCATGCTAAAGAGTCTCGAGTATCCGTTTCCTTGATCTCTATTAAGCAATGTTGATGGATTATGTTTAAATATTTCTAGACTTTCGGCTACGTCTAGTTTCCAAGGTGAAGATACAATACAATACACAAAGAGAGTAATACCAAGCACTTCAAACCATTCCCATCAACACAAAATGGCCGCTTTTCACCACATGGTTCACAGGATGCAAACTCTTCCTCTTAGTGATACAGGCAAATCAAAGGAAATAACTCACACTCAAAGTTCTTCAGTTTAAAGTTAAGTAAAAGTAAAATTAAAGATAAGTTAAAGTTAAGTTCAAGTAAAGTTAAAGTAAAGTTAAAGTTAAGTTAAAGTTAGGTTAAAGTTAAGTTTTGTTAAGTTAAAGTTAAGTTAAAGTTAGGTTAAAGTTAAGTTAAAGTTAAGTTAAAGTTATGTTAGTTTTATTTTAAATGAATTAGATAAGGTTTATTTAAATTTATGTTAAAATAAAGTTAAAGTTTTGTTAGTTTTATGTTATATTTAGCGTTACTTAAATTTACGTTAAATTTAATTCAAGTTTATGATTAATTAATGAGTTGAAGTTAAATAAAACTAAATAAATGTTTATTTAAAGATAAACTCAGTTTAAGTTATAATAAAATCAAAGTAAAGTAAGTAATTAGTTTAAAGTAAAGTCAAAGTTACGTTAACGTAAAGTTAAAATTGAGTTGAAGTTAAGTTAAAGTTAAGTTAAAGTTAAGTTAAAGTTAAGTTAAAGTTAAGTTAAAGTTAAGTCAAGTAAAGTTAAGTTAAAGTTAAGTTAAAGTTAAGTTAAAGTTAAGTTAAAGTTAAGTTAAAGTTAAGTTAAAGTTAAGTTAAAGTTAAGTTAAAGTTAAGTTAAAGTTAAGTTAAAGTTAAGTTAAAGTTAAGTTAAAGTTAAGTTAAAGTTAAGTTAAAGTTAAGTTAAAGTTAAGTTAAAGTTAAGTTAAAGTTAGGTTAAAGCTTAAGTTTTGTTAAGTTAAAGTTTAGTTAAAGTTAAGTTAAAGTTGAGTTAAAGTTATGTTAAAGTTAAGTTAAAGTTAATTTAAAGTTAAGTTAAAGTTAAGTTAAAGTTAAGTTAAAGTTAAGTTAAAGTTAAGTTAAAGTTAAGTTAAAGTTAAGTTAAAGTTAAGTTAAAGTTAAGTTAAAGTTAAGTTAAAGTTAAGTTAAAGTTAAGTTAAAGTTAAGTTAAAGTTAAGTTAAAGTTAAGTTAAAGTTAAGTTAAACTTAAGTTAAAGTTAAGTTAAAGTTAAGTTAAAGTTAAGTTAAAGTTAAGTTAAAGTTAAAATAAAGTTAAGTTAAAGTTAAGTTAAAGTTAAGTTAAAGTTAAGTTAAAGTTAAGTTAAAGTTAAGTTAAAGTTAAGTTAAAGTTAAGTTAAAGTTAAGTTAAAGTTAAATTAAAGTTAAGTTAAAGTTAAGTTAAAGTTAAGTTAAAGTTAAGTTAAAGTTAAGTTAAAGTTAAGTTAAAGTTAAGTTAAAGTTAAGTTAAAGTTAAGTTAAAGTTAAGTTAAAGTTAAGTTAAAGTTAAGTTAAAGTTAAGTTAAAGTTAAGTTAAAGTTAAGTTAAAGTTAAGTTAAAGTTAAGTTAAAGTTAAGTTAAAGTTAAGTTAAAGTTAAGTTAAAGTTAAGTTAAAGTTAAGTTAAAGTTAAGTTAAAGTTAAGTTAAAGTTAAGTTAAAGTTAAGTTAAAGTTAAGTTAAAGTTAAGTTAAAGTTAAGTTAAAGTTAAGTTAAAGTTAAGTTAAAGTTAAGTTAAAGTTAAGTTAAAGTTAAGTTAAAGTTAAGTTAAAGTTAAGTTAAAGTTAAGTTAAAGTTAAGTTAAAGTTAAGTTAAAGTTAAGTTAAAGTTAAGTTAAAGTTAAGTTAAAGTTAAGTTAAAGTTAAGTTAAAGTTAAGTTAAAGTTAAGTTAAAGTTAAGTTAAAGTTAAGTTAAAGTTAAGTTAAAGTTAAGTTAAAGTTAAGTTAAAGTTAAGTTAAAGTTAAGTTAAAGCTAAGTTAAAGTAGAGGTAACAAATGTAAATTAAAGTTTAGTGAAGATTTAGTTTAGGTTAAGGCAAAACTGATTTAAAGTGACGATAAATTAATGAGTTAGACATTAGTTAAAGTTTAGGAAAGGTTAAGTTAAAGTTTAGTAAAAGTTAAAGTAAAGATATGTTAATAGATACTTAAGCTTGAGTTAAGTATGTGTTGAAGTTAAGTTAGACATGTTGAAGCTAAAGTTGAGATTAATTTAAAGTTTGGTTAAAGTTAAGATAGTTATGTTAAACTTAAAGTAACTTCATTCTATGAACATCTTGGAAGTTCTGTTCAGTTAAAATTAATTAATATAACTAACGTTTAGTAAATGTTAAATGAAAGCTAAAATAAACTTAAATTAATTTAACAGTTAAAACTTTTTAGAAGTTTTGTTTATGCTACGTAATACTCAAATCGCAGCTACACATAAAAAAAATTTAATATCGATCAACGTAATTCAAGCCGATGTATGAAATAATGATGTAATAGCAAAACGCATATACAATATTACATCAATGGATGTAATTTTGTTCGCAAAATCGATGTACATTGTACAATGTGATATTACACAACCGATGGATTGACCTGGTTGCAGCAGTTTCGATGCTGGACTTAAAGACAAGAAGTTCCCAGCCTTCCAAGAACAACATAGGAGTTCCTGGAAACTAACTTAACTTAAACAGAACTATAACTTAGTTTTTACATATCTTTAGCTCAACTTTAACAACTTTAACTTATCTTCAATTAAACTTGAACTGAAAATTAATGTAAATTTAATGTTCCTTCAAAAAACCGAGCGGACTGTATTTTTCACGGATACTCGAGAACGAAAATAAAACACGTCCGATACTAGCGAGTTCAACAAAAGATATGATTTTTTATTCTCCAAAAGATACATTGGTATTTGTGAGGTTCCAACTTTTTCAATACAATGTTGGCAGCAATAGAAGGATTCTGTAATGTAGATTTTCTCTCTTAACATTTAACTTGGCTTAAATTTAACTTTATTATAGCTCTTATTTAATTTTAACATATCATTAGCTAAACTTTAAATAAACGAATAACTAAATACCTTAAATTTACTTTTTCTTTAACTTAACTTCAACTGAAACGCAACTTCAACTTAAAATTATCATTACTTGTAATTAGCTCTATCATACCTCTCACTTCACTTTAACTAAACTTTAAATTAGTTTTATCGTAACGTTCACTAAATTTTAACTTAATTATAACTTAACTTTATTTTATATAACCAAACTTTAATTAGCTTCACTTTACTTTAACCACAGGCAAACAGACATAAAACATTTATTATTTTTCTTGGTAAAACAAAGTCACTTAAACACTACCGCCATCTATTGAGTATGCTGTGATGGGTAGTACGCTGAACAGATGGCGCTAGTGTGTATACGTCAAACGCAAGGGAATTGACTAAGCGCGCTACAGGTGGCGATATTACCAACTAAAAACATTTAAATTAACCGCTAAATGCGTGTTCGATGAACACCTTGCCAGTGTTATGTTTGTTTGTCTGTGCTTTAACTACAACATAGCTTTAACTAAACATTCATGTGAACTTTATGGAAACTCCTTCCATGAAGTTCCTTTGCATAACTTTAACTTAACATAACTTTAAAATTTTGTAAAAATTTGACTCAATTTTAATACATAAGTTTATCTAAACATTATCTTAAGTTTATTTAAAATTTCATTAATATTTGACTTATAGTTAATTTGAACACAACTTCATTTTATCTTTAGCCAGACTTCAACTAAACATTAACTAAAGTTTAACTTATAACCTCAACTTTACTTTAACTTCAACTAAACATTCACTTAAATTTAACTAAACATTTACTTAACTTTAACTTTGACTTAATTTTAACGTAGTAAGAACTTCCATGTGAAGTGTAAAGAAATTTCTATAAGTTTCAAAACTTCCAAGAACTTTCAAAAGTTTGAGAGCATTCAAAAAATTTCAAAAGCTTCCAACATCTTTCAAGAAGTTTCAATAACTGGAGTTTCCCTGAAGTTCTCTGGAAATTTCCCTGAAATTCCCTGGAAATAACTTTTCAATGACTTAAGCTAAACTTAATAGTTTTACATAAATATTAATTAACGCTAACATAACTTGAACAAAAGCTCTCTTGAAAAAACTTCAACTAAACTTTTACTATACTTTAACTTAACTTTAATTTTTAATTTTTAATTAATTATCTTATTAATTTTTTTAATTATCTTATTAAATTAACATAACTTCAAGTTTTAATTAACTTCCACTTATTTTTTACTGAACTTTAACATATTTTAGCATAATTTTATCATAACTTTAACTTGAATTTAACATATCATTCACTTTAACTAAACTTTATCTTAAGCTTAACCAACCTTCACTAAATTTTAGCTTACCCCATAAAAAAAAAATCCAATAAAAATACAATGAATTTCATTGTTATTGTGACCATGATATTTACTATTCAAACATTGGACATTTTTGTTGCTTACCATAAAATCACAACGGAATTCATGGTTCACAACAATGAAAATCAAGGTATTTGTGAAATTTACAATAAAAAAGGGGGGTTGTTAAGCATCTTAGCAATAAAAAAAAAACTGATTTTTCTAGAACAAATTTAATCTCATCACATAAATTTTCATTGTTTGAGCATTGTATCGTTAAAAATCTAAAATTTATTTTTCTCCGTTCAATAACTAAACAATAAATTTTAATGTACTCAAAATTCAACAGTGAAAATCATTGTAATTTCATTGTTTTATTATAATTATTATTTTTCGGGAACTGAACTTGATTTTATCTTTCATAAAACATAAACTTATGTTTTACTAAAATATTACTAATTAACTAAACTTATGTTCAACTATTACTTAACCTGAACTAATCAAATTTTTAATTCTCAATTTTGATTTAACTTTGACTTAATTTTATCTTAACTAGAACTTCCAAGAAGTTACAAAAACATCCAAGAACTGAAGTTTCCCGGATGTAACATGAACATAACTACAACTTAGCTTTAACTAAACATTAACTCAAATTTACCTTAACTTAAACTAAACTTATATCTATGTTTCAAAAGCAAAAAAAATATCAAATTTAAAAATTTATAAATTTTAAAAATTAAACAACTTAGTAGGACTTAGTGGCCAAAGGAAGTTTTAGGAATATAATAAATAGTTACCGAGGGAGTGTATGTTACAACCCAATTCATCACTTTCAACATTGATAATGTTTGGAATGAATCATATTCATATATTTAATGCTTTTTGAATCTCAAATTCAACTTCACTGTAATTTCGCAATTTTTACTTACTTAATTACACAATTTTACTTACTTTCGTGAGTAAAATGTTGTATGTAAAAAAAAAGAAAGTGAGTAAACTTGACTCAGTCTGTGAGTCACTTTTTACGCCTGTGTACCCTCGGTATTGCTAGATAAATTTTGTTAATTTTTCTCAACATAAATATTATTTAAATTTTATGTATTCAATGTCACCGAGCTTATCTTCAAGTCACCGGACAGCGTTAGTTTAGGTTGCACCATCTTGATGGTGGACCTAACGAATCTGGATCATTAACTCAGTCCAACAAGGTACAAATAGGACAAATAAGTTTTTTATAACATTATTTATCCTTGATTTCATTTTATTCATCCTGTACAGAATAGTACCAACAATCAATACGAAACTAACGATTTTAAATTGGTTCACCACTTTAGTAGCCTATTGGTCCCAAGCAAACGAATAACGTACCCTATTCTAGTCGAAATTCTAGTACTACGCAATGTTTGTTTTGATTCGCTATGAAAGTTTGACAGATAAAATTAGGGGTTATTGGTTTTTCCTATGTTTCGAGGGGTGAATCGATTAGCTTGGGACCGAAGAGAGTACCAGAGCTGTGCCAAAAAGTTGAGCACGTTTCTACGGGACCTTCTAGTCTTAGAGTTACCTCTATGATAGTACTCTATTGTCCAATTGACGAATGGAACTCCAACTGATGTCGCAGTCGTCCAACTTCATTCAGAGTTCCAGAGTCCACTAGTCTCCCGGATTATAGGCGCCTGAAATCGATTTTCAATGGCATCGGATATCGATTTACTTTAGACGACAACCTGATTCAAAAAATTCCCATATTGATTGGTATTTGACAGTAATTCCCACTTTTTCTAAAACCTGAAGCCACCTCTTCTTGGATCTTGGAATTCAAATTGACGTCGGATACCTATTTCCAATCTATAGACATAACCCGATCCCAAAAATACCCATTTTATAAATAATTGACAGTATTCCCAATTTTTCTTAAACCAGAAGCCGCCAGCTTTGATTTCAAAATCTCATCGAATATTGATTAGCGGCCTCTAGTCATTACCCCGGTTCTAAAAATACCCATATTTATGGATATTTGACAGTATTTCCCACTTTTTCTGAAACAGGAATCCTACACCTTGGATTTCAAAATAGCGTCGGATATCGATTTCCTATCTGTACACGTCACCCCGATTCCAAAAATATTCATATAGATGTATATATGACAATATATCCCACTTTTTCTGAAGCAGGAAGAGGCCATATTTGATTTAAAATGGCGTCGGATATCGATTTCCAGTTTATTGTAGATTGTAGTAGAGTTGGAAACTTGATCATGTTAACACTGCGCATCATTGTCTGGTAGTTCGTTAAAAAATGCTACAACAATCGTCAAGCTCGCTGTAACGTCACCTAGTGCCTCGTCATCCACGAATTGGCGCCTATGTCAGTAGTCTAATAACTCTTAGCGCGCTGATGGCATGGTTCCAATGCCGCATAGAGAGTTACTACAATGATATTAGGTTAGCTAAGGTCAGTTAACTGACTGGTGGGGAACGGGAGCTTTAGCAATTACTATTATGTATGCATTTCTAAAATGTTATCTAACAACAATGGTGTGAACTGTTAACAAAATCATGTTTGTAATTCTAATGTGTTGTATGGTTGAAAGCATTTGAAAAATGTTAGATTCTTAAGTGGTTCTAGGAACTAGATTTGAGTTCCATTGAACCCGTCTTTGAATTCTCATGTAATTCGATGTGTCGCATGACGGGTTTGACCCGAATCAGATGTTGGCCTCTTCCCCCGGGACACCCGGAATATGTCCGGATGTGGCCAAAATGGTTCTAAGAACTAGATTTGAGTTCCATTGAACCAGAAATTTAATTCTCATGTAACTTGATGTGTCGCATGATGGGTTTGACCCTAATCAGATGTTGGCCTCTTCCCCCGGGACACTCGGAATATGTCCAGATGTGGCCAAAGTGGTTCTAGGAACTAGATTTGAGTTCCATTGAACCCGTCCTTGAATTCTCATGTAATTTGATGTGTCGTATCATGGGTTTGACCCTAATCAGATGTTGGCTTCTTCCCCCGGGACACCCGGAATATGTCCGGATGTGGCCAAAGTGGTTGTTGGAACTAAATTTGAGTTCCATTGAACCAGTCATTGAATTCTCATGTAATTTGATGTGTCGCATGATGGGTTTGACTCTAATTAGATGTTGGCTTCTTCCCCCGGGACACCCGGAATATGTCCGGATGTGGCCAAAGTGGTTCTTGGAACTAAATTTGAGTTCCATTGAACCAGTCATTGAATTCTCATGTAATTCGATGTGTCGCATGATGGGTTGGACCCTAATTAGATGTTGGCTTCTTCCCCCGGGACACCCGGAATATGTCCGGATGTGGCCAAAGTGGTTCTTGGAACTAAATTTGAGTTCTATTGAACCATTCATTGAATTCTCATGTAATTCGATGTGTCGCATCATGGGGTTAAACCTAATAAAATCTAATCAGTTACTGGATGCTTCCCCCAGGGCACCCGGGATTGGCCTGAACCTGAATGATTAGGCATCCCTGGGAATATCGTCTGATTTTGGGTAGATTGTATGTTTGTTTGTTATTATTGTTAGTTTAAGATATGTATATGCAAAAAAATCAAATATTTTAGTTATAAGAATTATTTTTGTATGTATGTTTAAAGGAATTTTAAATAAAGTCATTTGAAGGGTTCAACATTATTTACTTTTTATTATTAAAATCGCAAAAAGAAAGAAAATGGTGATGCACAAACTACAGCCGCCGGGTAGCGCGCCGGGGCAGCTGGGGGTGGACAAAGGGCGACCAAAGCGGCTAAAACGATCAGTTTTTTGACAGGTATCGTTTTCGCCTCAGGCGCCCAAATGTTGCAAATCAAGAGCAAATTTTCATTACGTCGAATGTAACAAAGGTAAACAAAGTCGAGCTATCAGTGTCAATCGATTCTCCTGCTATTACACTATATACTGTCCGAATATAGGATCACATCCCATTTTTAAATTTATTTACCAGTCAAATTGCATTTTGACGTAATCACCTTCCGATCAAAAAAGTTTTCGATGTTACTTAAGTCACCCAATTTCTATGAAGATGCCGTTTGACTTAAGTAACAGCGCTGAGAGACCCGTGAAAAGTGTACGTTCGTCGTTTCGCTTTCTCATTATTAAAGTGAATAAATCCAACTGTTTGTTGCTAAGATGATTTCGGTGGTCCTTAAATGATGAATGGGCTGCACGTAAGGAGACGTAATTGATAATTCTCCTGAACATCCTGGTAAATACACTTTGACTTAAGTAACAATAGGGGCCATCAAACGACGTATAATAACTTTTGACTCAAAAGCCAGTATTTTTAGCATGAAAGCTAGCGATTTGCATTTGTATGATTAAAACCCTGCTAAATATGTTAAACATTGCTATCACTATGAGATTATATGTGTTTACTTGGAAATAGGAATAACTTTTCGGTCATCAAAACAAAACTTTATTTTTCTCGGATTGGTGCGAATGTTACTTACGACATAATGAAAATTTGCTCTTGAAATATGGTCTTTTTGCCAAGTGGCGCCGCGAGGTTCGAGTCGCCCAAGTCCGCCCCGTCCGCCGAGCGGTCCGGGGGCGAGCCGTGGGCGACTAGCCCGCTGTATGTGGGTAGGTACACGGAGAAAAATACTACCCAAAATTTGAGTTCTTTTTACTTAATATTGACTTCAGCCTCTCACTTGCACTCATTATTGTTGTCAAAAAAGGAACGAGAGATTCGACCCAACGATATAGTTCGACCCAATCAGTTACCTTTGAGTAAATTGCATATTCTCAAATTTAGGTGAATTAAACTTAATTTTGGGTAGAATATACTTAAGAGTAGGTAGTTTTTTTGCTGGTGTTAAATGGAAACTACTATATGCGATTTACTCAAATTTGGGTTATTGGGCTGAACCCCGGAATTGAGGGAAATGTACTTAATTTTGGGTAGTTTTTCATCTCCGTGTAGGGCCAGGTGTGGGAGCTGCCTTCCTGTCACGTCGGTAGCATTCGTGCTCAGCACGGAAAACAAGATCGACGGAAAAAATAAACCAACCCACACGAATTGCCGGCGAAAAAGTGACGTCATTTGACATTGGGCGACTTGAAGACTGATCGTTTTTAATTGGTGTGTTTTGACGTAGAACTACGTCTTTGTCGACTATACTGGGGTGCAATTCAAAAAATATGTGTGGTGAAGGAGTGTTAGGTTTTGAACGCTTGTAACTTTGTCATTTATAGATGAAATTAAAATGCAAATACGCCAATTGATAGGATGTTACATTACATTGAAATAAATATTTTTCCAAGTTTTCTGTAATTAAACTTTTGAAAATGTCCAAATGATAATTTAATCACTGTTTTCATGAAATAAGCCTTTTTCCCAAACCCAGTCATCATAAACGAATACTACTTGGTTGCATATCATTCTGCTTGAACCTGAAAAGATATAAATCAGCGCTGCTCTCCTGCCTCTGCTCATTACCGCTTCGGACGGCGTGGCACTAGGTCCTGCAGCAAGCAGGACCAAGTCAGCTGCTAAAGGTGGATCACAGCGTGTCCACCACAATGAGATGCAAATGCAAAATATGTTACATATGTATGCATGTTACACCCCCTCCCCCTTAACAACAACCTCTCTCTCTACCCCCTTAACAATAACCCGAAAAAGACATGGACGATCATTTTTTTCCGGGAAATAAATTTTAAGCAAACCACAATTAGGTATAAACAATTAATTTTTTACATGGAGAGCCAACATTTTCAAAAAACAATTGCTTAACAGGAGACATACATTCGATGGATTACCAACAACTGACTGTAAAACATAGCTGGTATCTCTATTTATGCAATTATATTAACATTCAAAGTCCATCCTTTTTTACATATTCTGCACAAAAGAAACTTTTTGCTCCGCCCCATTTATAAAAAACGGTGGGAAATCCTATCAGGTTCGGTTGCACTTCGTTCTGATTGAACTTGAAAAGATATAAAACAGCGCAACCCAACTAACAATTTTCACAATGTAAACGCTTTACTCATTTCATTTATACAGCCTCAAGCTGTATTCAAACGTTATACGATATGAGGAAACCTTTACTCAACCTCTATACAAGCAAATCTGGCGAACTTAGTCAGCTACTTATGGCTGTTGGAACGGTCTGGAGAAGCTCTTATTGCATATCCATTAACGCTTCTATACAGCTGTTATCCTGCTGTTTAGTTGTGTGTGAACTTGAAAGGCGCTTATTCAACCTTTTCCCGGTTATCCAATAATCACTACACAGCTTTCTCTTGAAGCTGGGTTAAATAATGTGTACGCTTTTTTATGAAGGAATTTATTGAGTTTATTTTGCTGTGAATCAAATTAATCGAAATTAGTTACAAATCATCACCAAATTATTTACCCTGCACCGGATCCTGGAATCGAACTCGAGACGACCTAATTGGCAAACCTTGACACTACCAACTGTGCTACGCCAACACTTTGAACTTATGTAAACAAATCAACATTCCCTTCTACAACAAAACGCTGAGTAGAGGCTTTATAATAGTGCACACGAATGACTTTTCTCGACTAGTTATAAAAGAGCAGAGTAAAAGCTGTAAAACTGCACACGTCTAAAAATAAACCTAGTTGACTGTGAAAATGCTTCCGAAGTTGCTCTAACACAGTTTATAAGCTGAGTACAGGTTGTTTAGTTGTTGAAAAAGCACTTTTGATGTTTATGTTATTCAGCAAGAGTGGTTGGTTGTTTAAAAGCCATCAAATGAGTAATATATTCACTTTGTTAGCTTTGTTTTGCAGCTACAAGTTGAAAGTTGATTAGTGTGTATATAGAAGTGAAATTAGCGTTTATTGGCTGATGTTATTCAGTGCGACTGACAAATTGAATAATGGTTGTGAGAAAGTTGAGTAAACGCTCTCCAAAACTATTTTGCTAGCTTTTGCTTGTAGCTGTATCTGCACCTTCTTTTCAGCTACTTTACAGCACAACGCTGGAAAAGTTGGCTTACAACGCTGAAAATGTTAGTTGAGTGCTGTCGTGCCTTTGCTCATTGTCACTTCGGACGGCGTGGCACTTGGTCCTGCAGCAATCATGACCAAGTCAGCGGCTAAAGTGGATCACGGCGTGTCCACCACAACGAGGAATGATGCATGTTCAACCCCCTCTCCCTTTCCCTTCCAACAACTTCTCCAACCCTAACAACAACCCGAAAAATACACGATCACTTTTGTCTGGGAAATAAATTTTAGGCAAAACCACAATTATTAGTAAAACAAAAGTTTTGCCGTTAATTTCTTCCCGCACCAAAACTTTCAAATTTAAGAAAAAAAATTACTTGAAAGGCATATTCGATGATTTATGTTGGTGAATTACATACAGCTGACTGTAAAACATATCTGGTACCTCTATATATGCAATAAGATTAACATCCAAAGTCCATCTTTTTTAAATATTCTGCACAAAAGATACGTTCTGCCCTGCCCCATTCATAATAATAAGTTTAATAGACAAAAATGCATGCCAAACATCAATTTTGCGCGGTTCTACGTCATACTGCGGTCGTGTCAAGGACACAACCCTTTAATTTTTTTTTTTTTGTCATGCGCTCAGCCATCTTGTCTGGTTTGTTTATAAACAAACCAGACAAGATGGCTGAGCGCACGGAGCGGTGAATCCTTTGCGGTGTTTGCGGTGCGCAAATATACATTTCCCGAACCGCGAAGGGAAGTAGGAGCATTAACAGTAAGTATTAAATTATTATTGTTATATTTAGTGTTATTATTTTTAATTTAAAAAATTAATGCGTTGCATCAGTAAGGATGTTTATCTCATCCGAATTTCTCCAGCGGATCAATTTTGATGTAATTATTTTTCAAAATTGATCCGCTGGAGGAATCCGGATGAGTTAAACATCCTTGTTGATGCGTTGCATAAGTAAGAATGCTTAAATTCTAACAAACAGATCCAAAATTTTGAGGATTTTGTAATTTTCTTTTCAGCCGGCTGCTTCCAAAATTCCGGATTAAGGGAGGTGTTCGGAGGGAGGTGTTGAATAGAGGTAAGTATTGAATAGTTTGTTTTTTTTTTTTTTTTTTTTTTTCTTTATTAAAGGGATTTTTAGCCTTGGGCTGGTTCGTCTCTGGGAATCCTAGATGGGGAATCCCCTATTTGAGGGGGGTGGGAATTCCAGAGGGATTTTTTTTTCAGCCGGCTGCTTTCAATAATTCCGGAGGTGTTCGCGATGGGAAATTGAATACAGGTAAGTATTGAACAGTTTGTTATTAAGTGTAATTATTTTTAAAAATTGATCCGCTGGAGGAATTTGACTGAGTTAAGCATCCTTACTAATGCAACGCATTAATAAGGATGTTTAACTCATCCGGATTCCTCCAGCGGATCAATTTTGATGTAACTATTTTCCAAAAATTTGTCCGCTGGAGGAATCCGGCGGATTTAAGCATCCTTACTGGCATCAACAACTACTCATCCCGATTCCTCCAGCGGATCAATTTTGAAAAATAATTACAAATTCTAACAAACAGATCCCAAATTTTGATGATTTTGTAATTTTTTTTTTTTAGCCGGCTGCTTCCAAAATTCCGTATTAAGGGAGGTGTTGAATAGAGGTAAGTATTGAATTGTTTGTTTTTTTTTTTTTTTTTTTTCTTTATTAAAGAGATTTTCAGCCTTGGGCTGGTTCGTCTCTGGGAATCCTAGATGGGGAATCCCCTATTTGAGGGGGGTGGGAATTCCAGAGGGAAATTACCCTAACAACATAGTTTGGATCCCAGAGGGGATTTCCAAAAAAGGGCGTGGGGCCCCGGAAACAGAGTTTTTAGCTACGGAGTTTTTAATTTGGTGGCCCTGGAAGGGAACCTCCGAGGGTGGGGTCCCTTAATTGCTTAGTGGCTGTCTTAATTCTGTCATTTTGTTGGAGAATTCCGTTTTCATTGCGTTGGTCTGTATAGTTGCTGAGGTGGGTGGTTGGTTGTGAGATTCTGGTTCCGAGTGTGATCTGGTATGGTGGTGATGATGATGATGGTGAGTTAGGTGATCAGATTAGATCGAACAGCTCAGCTTCCCGCAGGAAAGCTAAAAGGGCTGTAATTCTGGTAGAATCGTTACCGAGGGTATCGCTGATGCTTCCCGGGATGTCGTAGCGGGTTCTTGGTGCTTTGTATTTCGGACAGTGGCAGATAATGTGATCCACCGTTTGAGGAATTCGGCATAGATCACAGATCCTATGGAAAGGTCCGTCTCCCTTGTATGAATAGTTTGTTATTAAGTGTAGTTATTTTTAAAAATTGATCCACTGGAGGAATCTAACTGAGTTAAGCATCCTTATTGATGCAATGCAGCGGATCAATTTTTGGAAAATAGTTACGTCAAAATTGATCCGCTGGAGGAATCCGGCTGAGTTAAGCATCCTTACTGATGCAACGCATGCCGATGCCGGATCCCGATGTTTATGTTTAAGGTAAAATTAAGTATGTAACAACTAAATTTAAGTTAAAATTATGTTAAAGTTAAATTGAAGTTTGACTAATTAATTTAGAGTTATGTTAAAGTTATGCTACAATTATGTTAAAGTAAAGTTAATGTTATATTAAAGTTAAAGTTATGTTAATGGTAAGAATTTAGTTAATGTTACGTTAAAGTTAAGTTAAGGTTATGAAGTTAAGTTGAAGGTAAGTTAAAATTATGTTTATGTTAAGATAAAGTTAAGTTAAGTTATGTTTAAGATAAAGTTTAGTTAAAGGTAAGTTAAAGTTATGTTGAAGTTAAGTTAACGTTAAGTTAAAGTTAAGTAAAATTTAAGTTAATGTTAAGTTAACGGTAAGTTAAAATTATGTTAAGTTGAAGTTTATTCAAATTTAGGTATAAGTTATGTTAAAGTTAAATTTATTTTAAATTTATGTTAAAGTTCAAGGTAAGTTAAATTTACGATAATGTTAAATTACAATTAATTTAAATTTATAGTTATGTTAAAGTTCAAGTTATGCTAAAAATAAATTAAATTTATGTTAAATTACAATTAATTTAAATTTAAAGTTATGTTAAAGTTCAAGTTATGCTAAAAATAAATTAAATTTATGTTAAATTTGATTCAATTTAAGTTAAAGCTTTGCTAAAATTATGTTCAAGTAAAGTTAAAAGTTAAGAAGAAGTTATTTTAAACTTAAAGTTAAGTTAAAGTTCTGCGATAGCTAGGTTAAAGTTAAAGTTAAGTTCAAGTTAAGTTCAAGTTAAGTTATAGTTAAGTTAAAGTTAAGTTAAAGTCAAGGTTGCAAATACTCATTTCAGCTAAAATAATGTTTTTCGGAATAATAAAACCAAAAGATGGTATGATGGCATGTTTTACTTGTAACTTACAAGAAGAGGTTACAAAGTATGCGTTGGAAACATAAAACCTGTAAATTTTGCTTTCTATGAGTCACAATCAGCGATTTGCTGATCGCTAAGTGAGTGAGTGAGTGAGTTAGTGAGTTTGTGAAAAATCGCTGATTGTGACTCTCTTGAAGTGAAATAAACAGGTTTAATATGTCAAACACATTCTTTGCAACCTCTTCTTGTATCCTACCAATTCAAAATTTGATCATGGCATCTAATTATTTCATAATTTAGAAAAACATTGTTTTAGCTGAAATGAGTTTTTGCAACCTTGGTTAAAGTTAAGTTAAAGTTAAGTTAAAGTTAAGTTAAAGTTAAGTTAAAGTTAAGTTAAAGTTAAGTTAAAGTTAAGTTAAAGTTAAGTTAAAGTTAAGTTAAAGTTAAGTTAAAGTTAAGTTAAAGTTAAGATAAAGTTATGTTAAAGTTAAGTTTAAGTTAAGTTTTAGTTAAGTTAAAATTAAAGTTAAGTTAAAGTTCAGTTAATGTAAGGATAAAGTTATGTTAAATTTAAGTTAAAATTACGTTAAGGTTTTGTTAAAGTTTAAGTTAAGTTAAAGTAATGTTAAATTTATGTTAAAGTTATGTTAAAGTTAAGATAAAGTTAAGATGTTTTCGAATACAAAGAACCGGTGCGTTGATGTTAAAATGCAATCAAAAGTACTTAAAATAAGTAGTACTGACGGTAATTAAAATTATCTATCCGTAAATAATGTAATTAAAAGTATTGAAAATGTAATTCATGTACTTTAATAACGAAATTTCAGCTGTAATTAATATAGTTAAAAATTAGTTAACGTTACATTGTGTAATTAATGTAATTAATGCAGTATTTAATGGAATTAATTTAATTACAGCCGTTGCCTGCGTTGGAATTAATCATGTTTTGTTGTTTTTGACATCATCCACATCCAGAGGGCCAGTCACTTCGAATGTATGGGAATGGTAGGAAACCATTTGGAAATGCATGAAAATTTTCAGTTTTTATTCATTGCCGTCTTTATGGGCAGTTTTAGGTGCACAAAAATTGCACGAGTACATTACTATGGTGATAAGGTAAACACTCGTTTATTTGTTTCCTTCTGTGAAAGCATGTTTAGTCACAAATCGTTTATTTTCTGATATTCTCCATACTGCAAAAATGATTTTCCTACCACTGAAGGGGCGACATCTATCGGATCTTCAGTATAGCTACTACTCAAATCATATAATTAATTAAAGGTTATTGCGTGCCTCTACTTAGGATGTATTTTTTTTTACTTTATTAGAGAGATTTTTAGCCGTTGGCTAGTTCATCTCTAAATCATATTAATATTAATAATTAAAGTTACGTTCAAGTTAAGTTAAAATTGAGTTAAAGTTAAGAAAAATTTAAGTTTATGTTTAGTTCAATTATGTAAAGTTAAAGTTTATTGAAACTTAAGTATAAATTATTTTTAAATTAAAGTTATTATAAAGTTAAAGTTAAGTTAATATTTTGATAATGTTAAGTTATTATTAATTCAATATTTAAGTTATGTTAAAGTTAAAGTTATGTTACAGTAAAAGTTATGTTAAAATTAAGCTGAAATTAAGTGGAAGCTAAAATTAAGATAAGAGTATGTTAAAATAAAGTTCAAGTTAAGTTAAAGTTATGTTAAGGTTAAGTTATAATTAAGTTTAACTTATGTTAACGTTAAGTTAAAGGTTTGTTAAATTTATGTTAAAGTTAACTTTTAGTAAGTTTAAAGTTAAGCTAAAGTTATGTTAAAGATAAAGTTATGTTATAGTTATATTAAAGGTAAGATGAAGTTATGTTAAAATTTAGTTAAGTTATGTTATAATTAAAATAAGTCCTCGGTTAAGTTAAAGGTGTGTTAAAGTTAAGATACAGTTAAGTTAAATTTAAAGTTATCTTAAAGTAATATAAGTTAAAGTTGAGTGGAAGGTTCGTTAAAGTTGACTTGAATGTTAGTTAAAGTTATGTTAATGTTAAGTTAATGTTATGTTAATGTTAAGTTAATGTTATGTTAAAGATAAAACTAAGTTAAAGTTATCTTAAAGTTAAAGCAATGCTAAAAATAAATTAAATTTATGTTAAATTTGGTTACATTTAAGTTAAGGTTTTGCTAAAATTATGTTCAAGTTAAGTTAAAGTTACGATAAAGTTATGTTAATGTTTAAGTTAAGTAAGTTATTTTAAAGTTAAAGTTAAGTTTAAGTTATTTTAAAGTTAAAGTTAAGTTTAAGTTATCTTAAATTTAAAGTTAAGTTTAAGTTATTTTAAAGTTCAAGTTAAGTAAAAGGTAAGTTAAAGTTAAGTTAAAATTATGTTAAAGGTAAGTTAAAGTTAAGTTAAAGTAATTTTTAAGTTATAATAATGTTAAACTTAAGTTAAAGTTATGTTAAACACAAGTTAAAGTTATGTTATAGGTAAGTTAAAGTTATCTTAAAGTTAAAGTTATGCTAAAAATAAATTAAATTTATGTTAAATTTGGTAAAATTTAAGTTAAAGTTTTGCTCAAATTATATGCAAGTAAAGTCAAAGTTAAGTTAAAGTTATTTTTCAGTTAAAGTTAAGTTAAGGTTATTTTAAAGTTAAAGTGAAGTTTAGTTATTTTAAAATTAAAGTTATGTTAAAGGTAAGTTAAGTTAATTTTAAAGTTAAAGTTATGTTAAACTTAAGTTAAAGTTATGTTATAGGAAAGTTAAAGTTATCTTAAAGTTAAAGTTTTGCAAAAATAAATTAAATTTATGTTAAATTTGGTAAAATTTAAGTTAAAGTGTTGCTAAAATTATGTTCAAGTTAAGATAAAGCACAGACAAACAGACATAACGCTCACAATCACATTCATCATCGCAAATAATGTTTTAGTTGGGAATGTACTTGCACTTGTCATGGTGGCGCCACTGAAGCATTGAGTAAGCCACCACATTTCGAACTTATCAGTGATGCCAGTTCTTTTTCACGTCTATTTAGTAGATGAATGATAAGTGGTCAAGGCATCCCACTGGAGACACATACCACATCTGACGAATACAGAAAAAAAAGTTGAATATTACATCAAAGCTGCTGCACATTAGTCATTCCGTTCCTAATATTACGTTGTACGATGTACACAGAATTCGAAAACAAATCATGTTGATGAATGTAATATTCTATCAACTTTTACCTGTTATTGATGTTCAGTAGTTCACCATAAATATCATTAATTGATACATATTATTTTTTTTCTTCTGTGTACACATTGATGTGATGAGCGGTGGTAGAAAGGGCACTAATAAGTAATACATTACATCGTTTAAAAAAAATCCAATTAAAGAAAAAGCACACTAAGCAAACAAAACAAATCCCTAAAAAAAGTATTAGCTTCTGAGAACTTTTCCTACGGATATGTATTTCTGCAGAATTCAATCAATTCTATAGATCTTCGAAAAATTTGATAGAACCGACCTCACTGACTTCCATCTGATTTGTTTTTATTCAACACAACTGACGCGTCTAGCAACCGAGCAAACATACCTAGATAGCTATTACTAAAGTATTTCTTAAGTATTTATAAATATAATAAGTATATCGATAGAAATACAGAGTGGGATGTCCCTAGCTAATATGGGTTGATTTATCTAAAGATATATGAACTTTCTTGAAATTATTTGAAATTCGCTGAAGTACTACCAGTTTCTAAACGAACTTCCCTGAAGCACTAAACATTATTCTGAAAATCTACGACCTTCCCAGAAGTTCTGAAATTTGCTCTGACCATCTACGAACATCCCTGAAGTCCCACAAATTTCTTTAAAGAACTAATAATTGCTCTGAATAACTGAAAATATCTCTGAACATCTGCAAACTTTCCTGTAGTTCTGTAATTTTCTGTGCAGATCTATGAACTTCCGTAAAATACTGAAAATTACTCTGAAGATCAACAAATATTTCTGAAGCACTGAAAGTTATTCTGAAGTTTTACGAATTTCCCTGAAGTTCTGAAAACTTATAACCTCAACTTTACTTTAACTTCAACTAAACATTCACTTAACTTCAACTTTGACTTAATTTTAACGTAGTAAGAACTTCCATGTGAAGTGCCAAGAAATTTCTAGAAGTTCCAAGAACTTCCAAAAAGTTCGAAGAACATTCAAAAAATTTCAAAAGCTTCCAACATCTTTCAAGAAGTTTCAAGAACTGGAGTTTCCCTGAAGTTCTCTTGAAATTTCCCTGAAATTCCCTGGAAATAACTTTACCATGACTTAAGCTAAACTTAATAGTTTTACATAACTTTATCTTAACTTAAATTTTAATTAACGTTAACATAACTTTAACAGAAGCTCTCTTGAAATAACTTCAACTAAACTTTTACCACAAACGAAGTGACAGACGACTAACTGGCGAAGAAATCCATTTAAATAATGTGGTTCACTGTAATAGAATTTTCTTGGAAGCTTGTGCCATCATCCACCAGATGGGTTAGTTTTTTTGTTTTGATTTGAACAAAGTTGATTTTGTGTACAATGATTCTTTGACAGTGTGCAAAGAGTGCGTTTCATTTTGTCATTTTTTATGCATTTCAGTTTTAAGTAGAGTGAAAGAGATAAAACCAAAATATTCTAGTACATTTGGTGAAAATGCTAGTTCAATCCAATAGTAGTGTTGCCATGTGGTACAATTCAGTAGTAGTGGTGTTGCCATGTGGTACACTGAAAAATTGAAATAGCAGGTTAGTCACTTTACTATACTTTAACTTAACTTTAATTAAACATTATCGTATTAAATTAACATAACTTTAAGTTTAAATTAACTTCAACTTATTATATTTTAATTTAGCTTAATTTTATCATAACTTTAACTTAAGATTCAACAAACCTTCATTGAATTTTCAAAAAAGCAGTTTTTTCGTTAAAATTCAAAATTCTGCCAATGAAAATGTCATCAATGTGTTCGAGTAGGCCAGTAGAATGCAATGATGACATTTTCGTTGGCAAAATTTTGAATTTTAACGAAACAACTGCTTTTGATTTTTTTTTTGATGATTATTGAAAAAACAATGATGGTTTGTTGAACCTTAAATTTAACATATCATTCACTTTAACTAAACTTTAACTTAACCTTAACTAACCTTCACTAAATTTTAGCTTAACTGAACCTTGATTTTATCTTTAATAAAAAAAAAACTTTTGTTTTACTAACATATTACTAATTAACTTAACTTATTTTTAACTATTACTTAACTTGAACTAATCATATTTTTAATTCTCAATTTTGATTTAACTTTGACTTAATTTTATCTTAACTAGAACTTCTAAGAAGTTACAAAAACATCCAAGAGCTGAAGTTTCCCGGATGTAACATGAACATAACTACAACTTAGCTTTAACTAAACATTAATTGAAATTTACCTCAACTTAAACTAAACTTAAATCTATGTTTCGAAACCGAAAAAATGAAATAAAAACATAAAAAATGGAATTTACGAAAATAAAACTAATTAAATTCAAGAAATCAAAATCCAAATTTATCAAATTTAAAAATTTATAAATTTTAAAAATCAAACAACTTAGTAGGACTTCTAGTGAAAGTTTCAAGGAAAGTTCTTAAGTGGTTCCAAAGGAAGTTTTAGGAATATAATAAATAGTTACCGAGGGAGTCTATGTTACAACCCAATGCATCCCCCGATTCATCACTTTCATCATTGATAATGTTTGGAATGAATCATATTCCTAAATTTAATGTTTTTTGAATCTCAAATTCAACTTTACTGCAATTTCTCAATTTTTAGTTACTTAAGTACATCATTTAACTTACTTTCGTTAGTAAAATGTTGTATGGAAAAAATATGGATAGTATGGAAAGGGAGAAAACTTCACTCAGTCTGTGAGTTAGTTTTTACGCCTGTGTACTCTCGGTATTGCCAGAAAAATTTTGTAATTTTTTCTCTACATAAATATTAATTAAATTTTATGTATTCCATATACCACATCAATGTCACCGAGCTTATCCGAGTCACCGGACAGCGTTAGTTTAGGTTGCACCATCTCGACGGTGGACCTAACGAATTTGGATTATTAACTCAGTCCAACAAGGTATAAATAGGACAAACAAATTTTTTATAACATTACTTATCCTCGATTTCATTTTATTCATCCTGTGCAGAATAGTACTCTACTATCAATTGACGAATGGAGCTCCAACTGATGTCGCAGTCGTTCAACTTCTCCAGAGTTCCAGAGTTCACTAGTCTCCCGGATCATAGGCGCCTGACATCGCTTTTCAAAGTCTACGTGTTACCCACGTTGCAAAAATACCCATATTATAGGGAATATGGCACTTTTCTGAACCCGATGGTAACCATCTTGGATTTCTGGTCTGTAGACATCACCCCTATTCAAAAATTACCTATATTGATGGATATTTGACAGTATTTCCACTTTTTCCACAACATCTTTGATTTAAAAATGACGTCGGATATCGATTGATGGCCTTTAGTATTCATCCCGATTCCAAAAATAATAATTCTGATGGGTGTTCCCAAATTTTCTGAAACCAGAAATCATCATATTGGATTTCCAAATGGTGTTGGATATCAATTTGCGCCTTCCATTCGGGGTGACAAAAATATCCATAGTGATGGGGATGGGACAGTATTTTATACTTTTTCTGAAACCGGAAGCCGCCATTTTTATTTAAAAATGGAGTCGGATATCGATTTACGGCCTCAAAACGTCGCCCCGATTCCAAAAATATCCATATTGATGAGAGTTCGACAGTATTTTCCACTTATTCTTAAAACAGAAGCTGCCATCTTTGATTTGGATTTTTGGCCTCTATTCGTGACCCAAAGTCCAAAAATACCCATATTTATGGACTTTTGGAATTATTTTTCACTTTATATCGATTTCCAGTTGATTGTAGATTGTAGATTGTAGTAGAGTTGGAAACTTGATCATGTAAACACTACGCAGCATTGTCTGGTAGTTCGTTAAAAAATGCTACAACAATCGTCAAGCTCGCTGTAACGTCACCTAGTGCCTCGTCATCCACGAATTGGCGCCTATGTCAGTAGTCTAATAACTCTTAGCGCGCTGATGGCATGGTTCCAATGCCGCATAGAGAGTTGCTACAATGATATTGGGTTAGCTAAGGTCAGTTAACTGACTGGTGGGGAACGGAAAAATAGCTATGGCTATTATGTATTAGACCTGTTCATTTTAAACGAAATGTTCGGAATGTAACGGGTCAACCGTGATTACTGTTCGTCATGTTAACTTAAACTTCTGTGCAAATTTTCAGCAAAATCGGTGATGATTTAGAGGTGCTTCAAGTTAATTTTATGTTTTTAAGGTAATTTACGGCTTACAATATTTGTATCTCGAGACTGAAACAACGAAAGCTGCTGTAACAACTTTCATAACAAAGTTTAATGTGTTATGTATCAACTTTGTAACCAAAGGTTGACTATTCGAAGTGATTTTATTGAAGTTTGACTTAGTTTCATGCTCGAAGATATCTTAAAAAGTGAAGAATTTTAAAGTATTTGTTCTACGAATTTTCCACCCATATGATATAAAAATGTGTAGTGTTCGGCATAATGTTCCTCATATTGTTCTAGAAGTTTCGTTCCAACATAGTTTTCGTGTATAGTTCATAGATTGAGAGATAAAAATCAGAAAAGAGGCCGTTTTAGCTAAAATTCACAAGACAACAGAACCAATAAAAGTCAATTAGATTGACAGAACATAGTTGCATTGCTTTTCAATGACGACCGATGACTGTTTCATTGATATATGATTTTTTAATAAATATGAATCCTCAGTAGACGTGTTTTTTTATCAAAGGCAAGTGTCACTCGAGCCATTCAAATGTTCGTTATTTTATAAATTGCTGTTATGGTTCGAGTGACACTTGCCTTTGATAAAAAAACACGTCTACTGAGGATTCATATTTATTAAAAAATCATATATCAATGAAACAGTCATCGGTCGTCATTGAAAAGCAATGCAACTATGTTCTGTCAATTTAATTGACTTTTATTGGTTCTGTTGTCTTGTGAATTTTAGCTAAACGGCCTCTTTTCTGATTTTTATCTCTCAATCTATGAAATATACACGAAAACTATGTTGGAACGAAACTTCTAGAACAATATGAGGAACATTATGCCGTACACTACACATTTTTATATCATATGGGTGGAAAATTCGTAGAACAAATACTTTAAAATTCTTCACTTTTTAAGATATCTTCGAGCATGAAACTAAGTCAAACTTCAATAAAATCACTTCGAATAGTCAACCTTTGGTTACAAAGTTGATACATAACACATTAAACTTTGTTATGAAAGTTGTTACAGCAGCTTTCGTTGTTTCAGTCTCGAGATACAAATATTGTAAGCCGTAAATTACCTTAAAAACATAAAATTAACTTGAAGCACCTCTAAATCATCACCGATTTTGCTGAAAATTTGCACAGAAGTTTAAGTTAACATGACGAACAGTAATCACGGTTGACCCGTTACATTCCGAACATTTAGTTTAAAATGAACAGGTCTATTATGTATGCATTTCTATAACGTTATCTAACAACAATGGTGTGTACTATTTACAAAATCATGTTTGTAATTCTAATGTGTTGTATGGTTGAAAGCATTTGAAAAAGTTAGATTCTAATGTTTTGCACATTTGAAAACATCCGAAAACAATAAGTTCTTGATACAATTGAAAACACCCGAAAATGATGGGTTTGACCTTGATGGGTTCTTCCACCGGGACACCCGGAATGTGTCCGGATTTGGCCAAAGTGGTTCTTGGAACTAAATTTGAGTTCCATTGAACCAAAAATTGAATTCTCATGTATTTTGATGTGTCGCATGATGGGTTCGACCCTAATCAGATGTTGGCTTCTGCCCCCGGGACACCCGTAATGTGTCCGGATGTGGCCAAAGTGGTTCTTGGAACTAAATTTGAGTTCCATTGAACCAAAAATTGAATTCTCATGTAATTTGATGTGTCGCATGGTGGGTTTGACCTTAATCAGATGATGGCATCTTCCCCCGGGATACCCGGAATATGTCCGGATGTGGCCAAAGTGGTTCTAGGAACTAAATTTGAGTTCCATTGAACCAGAAATTGAATTCTCATGTAATTTGATGTATCGCATGATGGGTTTGACCCTAATCAGATGTTGGCCTCTTCCCCCGGATGTGTCCGGATGTGGCCAAAGTGGTTCTAGGAACTAGATTTGAGTTCCATTGAACCAGTCATTGAATTCTCATGTATTTTGATGTGTCGCATGATTGGTTTGATCCTAATCAGATGTTGGCCTCTTCCCCCGGGACACCCGGACAATGTCCGGATGTGGCCAAAGCGGTAGGAACTAAATTTGAGTTTCATTGAACCAGAAATTGAATTCTCATGTAATTTGACCCTAATCAGATGTTGGCCTCTTCCCCCGGGACACCCGGAATGTGTCCGGATGTGGCCAAAGTGGTTCTAGGAACTAAATTTGAGTTTCATTGATCAGTCATTGAATTCTCATGTAATTCGATGTATCGCATGATGGGTTTGACTCTAATTAGATGTTGGCTTCTTCCCCCGGGACACCCGGAATATGTCCGGATGTGGCCAAAGTGGTTCTTGGAACTAAATTTGAGTTCCATTGAACCATTCATTGAATTCTCATGTAATTCGATGTGTCGCATCATGGGGTTAAACCTAATAAAATCTAATCAGTTACTGGATGCTTCCTTGGGGTAGGGTTTCGTTGTCTCATCAGAGCTATGTCGCCAGTATGAATGGTAGTGTGGTTCTAGATTCGTCTGGAGTTTGACCGGCTATGGTGACCAGTGGGCGATGATGAGACTCAAAAACTAACTAACAAACAAAAACTAATAAAGAGATACAAAAGACAAACGAATTAAATTCTTATACTAGACATTTGCAGAAACACATAAATCGACTGCAGAGCAGAGATCGCGGGTACCCAACACGTCTCTAATAGGGATATAGGGTTGTCTTCCTTGGGCCTCGAGGGTATTCAAAAGTCGCTCTCTGGCGGCGTCATTATCCGTACATTGCCAAACAGCGTGATCGATGTCGTCGTAACCGTTTCCACACCGACATATGTTGCTGTCCACGAGGTTTATTCTATTGAGATGCGCATCTAGCGAGTAGTGGTTGGACATAAGTCTACTCATCACGCGAATAAAGTCACGACTTAAGCCCAAGCCTTTAAACCACGCTCTCGAAGAAACATTAGGAATAATTGAATGTAACCACCGTCCAAGATTTCCAGTGTCCCAATCGGTTTGCCAACTCGAAAAGGTACTCTGACGCACTAAATGGTAAAATTCATCGTGTGAAATTTGCCTGTCATACAATTCGCCTTCCTGCGCGCCCACCTTTGCGAGAGAGTCCGCCTTCTCATTGCCTGGGATTGAGCAATGTGAGGGGACCCATACAAAGGTAATCATATATGATCTTTCGACCAGCACACACATCTGCTCCCTTACCTTTGAAAGGAAATAAGATGAGTGCCTACCTTGTTTCATCGACCGAATAGCCTCAATCGAACTGAGACTATCCGTGAAGATGAAGTAATGGTCTGCGGGCATGTTGGAAATCATCCCCAATGCGAAGTTGATTGCTGCCAGCTCAGCAACAAAAACGGAACAAGGTTCCTGAAGTTTGCGGAAGGCGCTGGAGTTTTCATTGAAGACACCGAAGCCAGTGGATCCATTGAGACGGGACCCGTCTGTAAAATATCTTTTTATGCAATTGACTTGTTGGTACTTTTCAGTAAAAATACGCGGAATAATAATAGGTCGAAGTTGATCGGGAATCCCATGAGTTGCTTGTTTCATGGTCAGATCATATTCAATTGAGGAACTGCGATTGGTGAAGTGAACACGGTCTGGAGTATAACAAGGAAGACACATATCTGATGATATGTAGTGGTGGAAGATTCTCATAAATCGAGATTGTGTGTTCAGCCCAAGAATTTCTTCAAAATTAGCAATTATATGTGTGTTCGTCACTCCGCATTTGATTAGTATTCTGAGAGAGAGCTCCCAGAAACGGTTCTGGAGGGGTGTTACTCCTGCCAGAACCTCGAGACTCATGTTATGCGTTGAGTGCATACAGCCTAGAGCAATACGCAGACAACGATATTGAATTCGTTCCAATTTTATTAGGTGACTTTTTCTTGCCGAGAGAAAGCAGAAAGAGCCGTACTCTAGAACAGAGAGAATAGTTGTTTTATAAAGCGTTATGAGGTCTCCCGGATCAGCACCCCACCATGTGCCGCAAATTGAACGGAGAAAGTTGATCCTCTGCTGACATTTTTGCTTCAAATACGTAATATGGGCATTCCAAGTGCATTTTGAATCAAACCAGACCCCAAGGTACTTGAAAGACAATGATTGGGTAATGTTTCTGCCCAAAAGATTAAGCTGCATTTGGGCTGGGTACCGCTTTCGAGTAAACACTACCAGTTCAGTTTTCTGCGGCGAGAATTCGATCCCTAGATTCATAGCCCAAGAAGACAAGTTATCTAAGGAATTTTGCAATGGTCCTTGCAAGTCCACGGCATGTGGACCTCTTACGGAAACCACACCGTCATCTGCAAGTTGTCTTAGCGTGCATTGTTCTGCCAAACAGTTGTCGATATCTTTGACGTAAAAGTTATAAAGAAGAGGGCTGAGACATGAGCCTTGGGGCAGGCCCATGTAACTAATTCTGGAAGTTGTCAGTTGTCCAAGGGAAAAGTTCATTTGTTTTTCTGACAACAAATTGTACAAGAAATTATTTAAAATTCCGGAAAGTCCACATCTGTGCAGATTGTCTGACAGAAGTTCAATGGAAACTGAATCAAAAGCCCCCTTAATGTCCAAGAATACTGAAGCCAATTGCTCCTTGTGTGCAAAGGCCAGTTGAATATCTGTGGAAAGCAGCGCTAGACAATCGTTTGTTCCTTTGCTCTTGCGGAACCCAAACTGTGTATTTGATAGCAAATTATTTGTTTCGACCCACTGATCGAGTCTCCGAAGGATCATTTTCTCCAACAATTTCCTAATGCACGAAAGCATCGCAATCGGACGGTATGAGTTATGGTCAGACGCTGGTTTGCCAGGTTTTCGAATGGCTATTACTTTGACCTGTCTCCATTCAGGCGGTACAATGTTGTTTTCTAGTAAAGAATTGAATAAATCTAGCAAGCGTCTTTTAGCGATAGCTGGGAGATTTTTCAGAAGATTGAATTTAATCATATCGCTTCCCGGTGAGGAGTTGTTCGATGAAAGAAGAGCCATAGAGAAATCCAGCATTGAGAATGGTCTATCCAGAGAGCCGCCGCTAGGAGACGCTTCTCGAAGAATATTTTGTGCTGGAACTGAGTCCGGACAGACCTTTTTAGCGAAATCGAATATCCATCGGTTGGAGTATTCTTCACTCTCATTGAAAGATGAGCGGTTACGCATGTTAAGAGTCACCCTCCACAAGGTGTTCATTGAGGTTTCTCGTGAGAGTCCCTCGACGAAATTGCGCCAATAACCGCGTTTTTTTGCTTTGATTAATTGTTTCAGCTTTGTCTCAAGCTTTGAATATTCCTCGAAGTAAGTAGAGGTTTTGTGTCTACGAAAAGCTTTGAAAGCATCAGATTTTTCTACATAAAATTTTGTGCATTCTTCGTCCCAACCAGGTGTGGCTGGTCTCCTTTTAAAGGGTGCACTTGGAACTTTTCTTTTTTGTGCTTCCAGTGAGCTCTTGTAAATCAAATCGGCTAGGAATCGATATTCTTCCAATGGTGGAAGCGCATCTATTGATTCGACACCGATTGTCACCGCCGTTGCATATTTCTGCCAGTCGATATTCCTTGTAAGATCAAATGGAACCCGAGATGGTTCTGCAGAGTGAGGGCCACACTTTATTGAAATGATGATTGGCAAATGATCGCTACGATGGGGATCATTGATAACCTTCCACTGACAATCTAATGATAGCGATCTTGAACACAAAGATAGGTCGAGTCGGCTTTCTCGAGCCGGAGGTTTTGCTATACGTGTCGCTTCACCAGTGTTCAAAATAGTCAAATTGAAATCGTCACATAAATCGTAAAAAATAGCCGCTCTATAGTCGTCATATAGATCGCCCCACCCAGTACCATGGGAGTTCATATCACCCAGAATTAATACTGGGGATGGAAGAATCGAAACTAGATTCCAGAGTTGACTACGGCTAATGGAGGTTCTTGGTGGAACGTATACTGAAGCTATGCAAAGATCTTTGTTCTTCACATTTATTTGGCAAGCGACGATTTCGACGCCTGATAGAGCAGGAAGGGAAATTTTGTAGAAAGGGTAGCACTTTTTGATCCCTAAAAGTACTCCTCCATAAGAATCGTCTCTATCCAGGCGAATAATGTTAAAATCGTGGAAGTTGAGTTCTTTATCGGAAGAAAGCCATGTTTCACAGAGAGCAAATATATCACAATCAGAATTGTGAAGTAAAAATTTGAACGAGTCTAGTTAAGGCACTAGACTACGGCAGTTCCACTGTAGCACAGTGATCATATCTTCAACCTCGTTCGACGAATTATCCATCGAAAAATATGATTGATGCAAGGAGGGGCCATGAAACAGTCAATTGCTTAAGATATGATTCTAATGTTGGAAGCAAGGCAGAAACTAAGCTTCTTAGAGGGTCTTGTATGTTGAACATATTTAATATGAATTCCACAATGTCCGAAAAAGCTAGCAAACCACGTTCGGACTTGGATTTCTTTTGAGAAGTTTGAGGAGCAGCTTTTTTGTTTTTCTTTTCTTTGTTGGGTAATGGCGGAAAATCCTTACTGCCGCCAGGAAGTGGAGCAGTAGGAGCCTTCGATTTAATTTTTTCCTCCCCATTACCCTGGGAATTTTGCAATCCTCTGGGAGTGACTTTAGTTTTCTTACAGCGCACTTTCGGGGAGGAGCATTTTCGTTTTGAGGATCCGTTCGTTTTCAAAGGTGCGTGTAGTCTTCGGTATTGAACATACAACGTAGTGTTCGAGATGAACGTGTTTTCGCTGTGTTGCTGCTTTTCATGTTTGCACTCACACAGAATCTTTTGAACCTTGTGTTCGAACATGTATCACACATGGGCGCGTCCAATGTTTGTAAATGATGTTTGAACATTGTGTTTTCAACGTCTCAAATAATAAAAGTGCAGCGTGTTGCAAAGATTTAATTGTGTGTTGCAAATTGTAAGATTCAACGAAAAAACATCTAAGCCAATTCATGTCACGTCAGGGGTTCCCCAGGGATCGCACCTAGGTCCTCTTCTTTTTATTTTGTACATTAATGACGTCTCTCTTATTTTAAAAAATATCAAGGTACTTATATACGCTGATGACATGAAGCTATTTTTAGAAATAGGAAGCGATAACGATATGAATGTGTTTCAGAATGAAATAAATGTTTTTTACAGATGGTGTAGTAAAAGTTTATTGAAACTAAATATCAAAAAATGTAATCTTATAACGTACAGTAGAAAACTAAACAAACAAAATCTTTGTATTACATTAGGTAATGAAAATGTTCAAAAATGTGAAAATGTAAGAGATTTAGGTGTTATTCTAGATTCTAAATTGACATTTGTGGACCATTATAACACAATAATACATAGAGCAGGCAATATGCTTAATTTTATAAAACGTTTCGGTCTCCACTTTAAAGATCCTTATACAATTAAATCCCTTTACGTTGCTTATGTGAGGTCAATTTTAGAATATTGTAGCGTTGTTTGGTCACCCTATATGAAAAAGCATGAAGAACGAATAGAGTCAATCCAAAAGCAATTTTTATTATATGCATTACGTAAGTTAGGTTGGACGGCTTTTCCTCTCCCGTCATATGAAGCACGTTGCTTGCTGATCAGCATTCAAACATTGAAAGAACGTCGGGATTACGCAAAGATTTCTTTATTAAACAATATCATTTCGCAACGCATTGACTCAGCTGATCTATTGTCAAGGTTAAATTTGTATGCACCTTCCCGACAATTACGCAATCGACAGTTGTTCGCAGTAGATCGCCATCGGACCAATTACGCTAAATTTGGACCGGTAAATCAGATGATGACTGTTTATAATCATCATTGTGAAATGATTGACCTAAATATGCCCTCAACAGAATTAAAAATATATTTCAGAACCCTGCGAAGTCATAGAACATAAGTCTTAATGTTAATATGTAGTCTACGATTTGATTGATTGACGAATAAATAAATAAATAAATAAATAAAAGGGTTTTTTTTTTTTTTTTTGACAAAATTATGATTGATTTCCAAGCTTTAATTTTGATTTCTTGGTGAACAAGTATGCCTTGCGCTTTTGAGTTCACAAATATGTGTTTGGCTGAATATATTTATTACGTTGGTACAAAATATATAGAGAACATGTGGATGTTTTTACCAACATTCACTAAAGAAAAAGTAGTGAATTAAACGATGATCAAGTGCAATGTCAATGCGAATGAGCGATCTTTTCCTACTTTCCAATTTACAGTATTTTTCAGTATACCAGAGCTGCCAGGTGGTTTTATAAAAAATCTGTATCCACTCTATTAAAAAATCTGTATTTTCTGTATTGACGATTTTTTTCTTAATTAATCATAATTTGTTGTTTTACAAATACAGTGCATACAAAATAACCATAAAAAGTGCTTAACCACCTATTCGGGCTATCGTACTAACCATACGGGGTATAATTGCGCCATTTGTGATATCGTCCGTACTTATTTATAAGAGTGATATGAAGCCGTTTGAAAATGTATGGAGATTTTAGTTTCTATTCATTATCTTCCTGATAAGCAGTTTTAAATGCAAAAAAGTGCACGAGTTCATTACTATTTGATATTTTTAATATAGATGAATACAATTAGCACAGACAAACAGACACAACACATTAAATATTTCTCACTGTAAAACATCGTCGCTAAAACATTACCACCATCTGTTGAGTACACTGTGGTGGGTAGTACGCTGAACAGATAGCGGTAGGGTGTAAACGTCAAACGCAGGGGAACGGACTACGCGCGCCACAGGTGGCGGTACTACCAACTACGATACTTTTAAATTGGCCGTTAAATGCTTGTTCGATGAAAAACTTGCGAGTGTTATGTCTGTTTGTCTGTGCAATTAGTTACATCATTTCTCGATGAACATTTCAAATGGTCCTATCTGCTTTGATCGATTCTCTTCATCGACTTTCTCTTTTCATAACCACTGCTATGCAAACAGATTTCGCGCTAATTCTACCACATAGTTTGATAAAGGAGGTTCTTATCTAGCGTCCAAAACGTCAAATACAACAGGGAAAGGTTTTGTAGCTGAGTTATTAGCGAAAGAGAAAGTCGATGAAGAGAATCGATCAAAGCAGATAGGACCATTTGAAATGTTCATCGAGATTTGTGTGGTAGTTACACCGAAAAGTCGAGAGATGTCGCCCCGCCAGTGCTGGTAAAATCATTTTTGCAGTATGGAGAATATCAGAAAATCCGCAATTTCTTACGAAATACATTTTCAATGCAAGTAAAATGTTTACGAGTACTTGTATTTGTACCATTTTAATGTGCTCGGGCACTTTTCTTGTATTTAACATACATGTTTATATTGGAAATATTCAATTAATACTGTAAATCCCCATACAATCTCAAATCGTTTACTACCAGCTCAATATGCATCCGAAAGCGGTTGGTCCTCTGGTTGTGAATGCTGTCAAAAACACCATAACATGATTAATTGTCGATCGAAATTTGATAGGTTCCCGAGCAGAGGGTGAGAACAAAATGAAAACAAGAATTATGTTGTTTTCATTATTCCTGATAACTCAAATTGATTGCATTTTGATGGAGTTGATGGCTAACAGAACAAAAATGAGAGCTAAAAGATATGCGAAGAATATCAAAATTATAACATATATTGATATTAGTGAGAACTGCTTGATAACTTATTTTGATATAGATATTTTATTTAGATATAAAATTAAGTTATCAACATGTTATTGCATGCATGCCGAAAAAACAAAATAAAAATACATTAAATTTTGATGTCATCATGAGTTATTAAAAGGCAGCTGTATAAACGCACAGTGGAATCGATTAAATGTTCCATAAACTTTTTAATTTTTTTTATGTTAGAGGAGCATAGCGACGAGTAAGCTTCTTCTAGTCTTTTGAGCCAAATTGGATTTCGTTTTCTTTCATGTTCGCCTTTTTCCTTCTGTGAAGTTATATTTAGTAGAGAGTCGCGAATTTTGTGATATTCTCCATACTGCAAAAACAGTTTTCCAACCACTGGAGGGGCAAAAACTCTCGGATATTTGATAAAACTACCACTCAACCAAATATGGTTTTAGCATAACAATTAATTTTGGAGAGAAGGGGGTACGCTGATAAAATCGAGCAAGTTATTTTGTTTTTATAAATTTTGATTTTTTTTTTCTCAAGCATTTTATAAAAATCTGTATAAATCTGTATCGTAATTTAAAAATCTGTGATAAATCTGTATTCTGTATCGGGTCTGTATTAAGATTAAAAAATCTGTATAATACAGATAAATCTGTATAAATGGCAGCGCTGCAGTATACTCCCAGTGCCTGTAAATAACAAATCTCACGCAACACGTGAAAAGGGCCCATCATTGTTGATCGATTCTCTTCATCGATTTTCTCTTTCGCGAATAACCCGACTGCAAATGAATTTCCAATTGAGTGTGTTGTTTCACGCGCAAGCTAACATTATCATCTGTCGAACTATGCTGCGAGCTTAGCGAGAAATTCGATTATGTTGCCGTAGTAAACCAAAAAGATTGATGAAGAGAATCGATCAACGCGGATAGGCCCTTTTCAAATGTTACGCGAAAATAATAGATAAAGTTAAAGACTTAGTGCGATTGTGTCAGTCATATCAAGACCAACAATTGAAATGGCCTTAACTCCATTTTGTAAACAAACCTTGTAAGGCCATTTCAGGCATAACATTTGATAACGACACAAAAGCATTTGTAAACAAACTTTCTACACGGTTAGAAAAAAGTACCCAAAATTAAGTTCTTTTCAGTCATCTCGGCACTATAGTGCAGGAACCCAAAAGTAGGTAAAGCGGGTCAAAGTAATTTTCATTTACTTGTGTGCAGTTCGTATGGAATTTTCCACTGGCTTTTTAACCAAAAGTAAGTTAGTTGTACCCAACAGTAGGTAAATATGATTATACTCAACGTTGGGTTCCCACACTTTACTACCCCTGTTGGGTGGTTTTGCTCCTCCGTTTTTGACAACATTAGAAGGAGAAAAGGAGACAAACTAGTCAAAAGTAGGTAAAAGTAAAGTGAACTTTCCGTTGGGTACTTTTTTCTTACCGTGTAAGGCCCTTTACACGCGAACCAAAGTACGCCCATGCAAACCAACAACATCATCGGATAGGGGCAACTATCACCTTTCCGAAAATGGTATTGGTTTGCGTGGGCGTACCTTGGTTCGTGTGTAAAGGGCCTTAGAAAGTTTGTTTACAAATGCTTTTGTGCCGTTATCAAATGTTATGCCTGATATTCTCGCGAACCGAAGTCCGCAAAGGCAAACTAACATAATAAACAGGTAGGTCAAATTCTCCTCTACCCGATTGTGGTTTAGGTTTGCGAATGAAGGTTTCGGTTCGTGAGAAAACGGCCTTACAAGCAGGGTTGCTTCCACTCACTTGCTATAAAAAAATGATTTCCTGAATTTTGAAATCATTAGATGTTATAATGATGTTTTGTACTTGTTAGATACAAGAACAGGTTAAAAGGCAAGTCTTTGCCTCATAAAACCTGTCAATTTCACTACCAGAGTGTAACAATCAGCGATCTTATGATTCGTAAGCGTTCACTCAGAGTGAGCGCTCGCGAGTCGTAAAATCGCTGATTGTGACTATCTGAGAGCAAATTTGACAGGTTTCATGTGTCAAACACTTGCTTTTCAACCTCTTCTTGTATTTAACAAGTACAAAATATAATTATAACATCTAATGATTTCAAAATTCAGAAGATCATGTTTTTATAGCAAGTGGGTGGAAGCAAGCCTGCTTACAAGGTTTGTTTACAAAATGGAGTTAAGGCCATTTCAATTGTTGGTCTTGATATGTTTTAATCAGGAAAGTATTCTACCATAGTCCATTCTACCCGCACGAGAATTGATAGTCCGAAAGTGAGGATAAAAATAACAAACCATCATTTTTGGCTGTAGCGAAAGTGAGGATAACAAACTTTGCACTTGAACATGGGACTACGCAAGTGTGCGTGTTATAAACGTCGGAGAGGTCCATGGAAGAAGATTTCCAGATGAAAACATTGATATATACCTACGCCTATCTCGAACACGACACAAGAGGAGGAAAGATTACCGTGTAAGCACCAAATTCCACACTGTGTCTACTTCTGCGCATCAAATTTTTTTTTTTTATGTTTCAACATTATTTTTGAATTGTTACCACTTTAAATATTACTTCCCGTGCATTAGAGCTGTAAGTACATGGATCATTTTGAAAATATCTCATAATATGTTGATGATTTTTAAACACTTGAGTTCACGGCACGGTAATCCGTCCAACAAAAGCAATCCGAAGAAAACAAACATCGTGTTCAAACTCCGTGTTTGCACATATGAAAAAGAACACGTGGCTTCAACAAAACGTTCATGCGTGTGTATTGAACAGCATGTTTGAAATGAACATAACAACACAAGGAAGAGCGTGTACGTGTTCAACAAAAACGTTATGTTTTTACATCGGGTGCGAATGTGCGCGTGTTTTTCGGAAGACTGGCGTGCGTGTACCACCGTAGAGTCACCCTCATCGGATGAGTCAGAGTCCGATTCTTCAGCTGACAAAATCGAAAATTGATTTTCATCTTGGACGGCTGATGCAGCCTTCACCATTTGTGCATATGACTGCTTGGAGCGTCCAGAGATTGAACGCTGCACTTTATCGGAGTGCTGCTTGTACATCGGGCACTCCTGCAAAGGGTGAGGATTCTCGCCACAATAAGCGCATTTTACTGATTCTTTGTGGCAAGAATCCTCTTTGTAGTTTTCACCACATTTGCCACAACGAGTTTTGTTGCCGCAATGGCTGGCTGAGTGTCCCAACCTTTTGCAGTTGGTACAATTATATACCCTCTGTACAAACAACCGCACCGGAAAAAAAGCACCATCAACTTTGACAAAGTTTGGGAGAACTGAACCAGTGAAAGTCACCCGAAACGAGTCTGAATGCTGATAAACTTTCTTGCCATCTTGCAAAGATACTGAATGCAGTTGCCTAACATCCAGTATCTGTACCTGCTGACCGATTTTCGAGTTTTTGAAGCAACCCGATGCTCGTTTTAAGTCCTCGACACTCAGACTCGCGTCGGAGACCACACCTTCTATCTCCACATCTCGAGAAGGGATGTAGATGTTGTACTCAACACTAAACAGCTCATGTTCAGCAATTTTATTTGCCACATCATAAGTCGGTGCTTCTACACGCAGTTTATTGAATCTCTCCTTATGTACCAAGATTCCCGGATTCTTCGAGAGTTTTCAAAGGTTTATTTTTAGGCCGAAAAAGACAACCCATGGTCCTTTCGAAGACGGTTGGTAGTATCTAGTTCGCGCAACGTAGGTATCCGAAGACGCCATGAGTGTTGCTCAAAAGCGGTGCACAACCGCTTAAAAAGGAAAGGAAAAAAAACTAAAAAAAAACCCTTCACCAATTAAACTACTTAACTACTAGATGTTAATATTTTGTTGCCCAGTGTATAAACAACCAAGACAAACAAAAACAAAATTATCAAAAAAAAAAAAACTTTTCACCAGTTGCAAGAAGTTGCACCACTATAGCCCTCACAACCCTATCAGGGGAGAGGGCAAAGCCACGCGCAAAATTAAGCCGGCTGTGTGAGCTGGTGCAGCCACTCCGTTTGCTGCTTTGTTGTTGTTGCTTGCTGCTTTGGAGTGGTGATGAGACGATGACGGTGAGATGATAGTCCACCTATAGCGTCGCTAAAGGTGGCTACTTCCTCTGCTGACTGCGGTTGCCTTGGGCACTGAACTTCGTCCACGGTAGGTAAAACGCGCGATATAAAAAAACCACTATGGTGGGAAAAAAAACTCCACCGGCTACGAAACCCGAGGGGCGATTCACTTGTGTATTTTCGATTCAGGCCAACGTATTAATGAACGTATTGAAGTATTTTTTATCGAATAAACGTGTATTTTGTGTAATAATGTATTTTTTTGTATTTTTTTAATATATGTATTTTATTTGTATTAGAAAAATAAAAGTGTATTTTTATGCATTAATGTATTGAAAATCAGTTATAAGTGTATTCTGTCATTTCAGTGTTTATGTTTACCACTCGAACCGAGGATCAAACGGATCAAACTCACAATGTTGACGTTTTGTTTGACAAATGCACAACACACGCTAACTTTAAAATACCCACTGATGAGTAGAATTTCACCCATTTTAAAGAAAACAGGCTTAGCTCATTAACTCATTAGAAACTGTTCATTAACTACGTAGACAGTTTTTTGGGTTTCCCATCCCCCCTTATAACCCTGCGTAGACAATTGCCCAGACAAAATTTTTAAAATTTGTATGGGCCACGGATAATTGCTATCCCCCCCCCCCTAAATTGTCTACGTAGTTTATGAACAGCCCCTTACCTCGCTCATTACGCATTAATAAGCATCTGTTACGCAACTACTCAAAATGTTTTTTTTTAAATAAATAATTTAAGGCACTTTTCTTAAAATGGGCGAAATTCTACTCATTAATGCATTGTTTTGTGATTCGAGCTCGGATTAAAATACAAAATAATAAATTTACGCATTTTGTTCGAATTCAGCATTTTGATTGTACATATTTTCGATTTTTTCGTGCAAATGACGAATTATCGTATATTTTTATTATTCGTCGAATATTTTTGTATTTTTTTCCGAATTTTGTATTTTTTTGCATTTTTTTGAGTAATGACGAGTAATGATGAATTTTGGTGTATTTTTTTCATTAACGTATTTTCGATTCATTCTCGATAGCAGTGAATTGCCCCTCGACGAAACCAATACCCGCAACGGAGACACGAACAAACTACGTCCGGCTACTTCAAGCTATCGGCGAGGAACGGTTTGGTTATATAAAATAAAGTTAAGTTATAATTAAGTTAAAATTTAGTAAACGTTACGATAAAACTAATTTAAAGTTTAGTTAAAGTGAAGTGAAAGGTATGATAGTGCTAATTACAAGTAATGATAATTTTAAGTTGAAGTTGCGTTTTAGTTGAAGTTAAGTTAAAGAAAAAGTAAATTTAGGGTATTATTAGTTATTGGTTTATTTAATGATATGTTAAAATAAAATAAGAGCTATAATAAAGTTAAATTTAAGCCAAGTTAAATTTACATTAATTTTCAGTTCAAGTTCAATTGAAGATAAGTTAAAGTTGTTAAAGTTGAGCTAAAGATATGTAAAAACTAAGTTATAGTTATGTTTAAGTTAAGTTAGTTAGCGTTAGCGTTAGCGTTGTTATGATATACTTCGTAGATTGGATACTAGCGACACTCACGTCTCTTCTAAAATTCTCAGTTAGACTACTTTCAGGAATAATGCTGGGGAGTAAACATTGGTTCCAATCTAAACAAGAGTAACAGAAGCATGACTGTCGCTATTCCCGGCCACGCCCATCTTTACCATAACTAGGGATAGGGAAGGAAATGTTGATGTAGTACTTACTTAACGAGAGGCCACCGACTTAGCGACACCCTCATAAGTGCTACGGAGTTGGAGGGTTGGGTAGGGTATTCGGTTAGGATTCACCTCAAGTTGGCGATGCAACCAAAAGTATGTATAGTTTATTTGTTGTTTATTTAATCTCTCGATAGCCGGCTATCGAAAGAACATATTTATTTTGTTTAGTGATCATGAATTTTAAGAGTCATGACGGAGAGCTCGTTGTAGTATGGCGTACAAAGTAGTGTTTTTGTTGAGTTGTGCTGTGAAAATAAATTAATAATTTAATGTGAAATAGTGGCGTGTGCCGCGAAAGGATTATTCCAACGCGTGCCCGTGGTGTTTTTCTAACAGGATAAGTAGAGGAAAGGTTGCCTAGCAACTAGTTTTTGTTTAATTTTGTATTTTCCCCCCGGCGCGCTATTGATTTGTATAGTGAGCTGTGGCGGTAAAATTTTATTTTGTGTTCTCCTCCCCTGTATATGTCTGCTGCTAACAGTGTTAGCGTTTAATTTGGTAGAATGGATGTGTGTAATGTATGCGAGCAGTCTATTGCTATGAGTGGGCTCCCAGTTACGTGTGTAGGTCCGTGCAATGGAACGTTCCATTTCGCTTGTGCGGCACTCACTAAGACTGCGGCCAGGCTTATAGCAGATAATGCAAATATTCTGTTCAAGTGTGATAGTTGTCTATCAGATCAGAGTTGTGACGAGCAGAATGATCTGATCTCGCGCGTCAAAAGGATAGAGGAAGAGATGAAGAAGGTTTTTCAACTCTCGGACTCGATCACTGGCATGCGAGATCACATTGCTGCTCAGGTGGACATCGCGGTTAAAAGCGGGATGGCAGATATTAGAATAAATGTAAATGGTCTTGAAAATTTGATTTGTGAGAAATTGGATAATATGAAAAGTTCATTTTTTAAAATTGATGCGGAAAACCAATTAGCTGTAAAGAATGATCCGTGCAGTTCATCTAGGACGATTCAGTCGGAATCGGACAAAAATACCAGACGCAAAAAACGTATATTAGTAATTAGTAATAGTGATCATGATGATGATGTTGTTTTTCAAGAAAATGCGAGTTTTGCGGATGTTGTAAAAAGACATAGTCGTATTAGTCAAAGTAAAACTAATAGTAACAGTAATAGTAAAAGTAACAACCCAGAAAATCGTAAGACTCGTCCAGTCATTGTGATTAAACCGAAAGAGTCCAAACAACCTTGCGAAGATACTCGTAAGTTTTTAAAAACTCAGTTGGATCCAAAAACACACAAAATCAGTAATTTTAGGAATGGTAAAGATGGCTCCATTATTGTTGAGTGTGCAACAGGAGCAAACGTAAGTGATGTGAAAAATGGTATTGAAAGCAATCTGGGTGAAAAATATAGTGCTGTTGTTCCCACTTCGGTGCCAAGATTGAAAATAGTGGGCATGACCGATCAGTTTTCCTCCGATGTCTTTATTGACTACTTAAAAAGTCAAAATGAAGACATCGCTATTAATGATGTAAAAGTAGTGAACATGTTTGAAAATCCACGCTTCACTTATAACAAGTTTAGTGTTGTAATTGAAGTCGATGTCGATACTTATAAATGTTTGTTATGTACGAAAAAAGTAAATGTAGGGTTTGATCGGTGCTCGATAGTTCCCGCGATTAATGTGTTGAGATGCTTCAAATGTGGAGAATTTGGGCACAAGAGCATGGATTGCAAAAATTGTGATAGATGCTCTAGGTGCAGCCAACAACACAAAACGTCGGAGTGTACGTCAACTGTATTGAAATGTATTAATTGTTTGAAAATGAATAAAGAACGAAAAATGAACTTGGACGTCAACCATGCCGCATTTAGCTCGGAATGTTTGCTCTATAAAAGACTTTTTGATCAGAAGAAAAGCAGCTTGCGTTTCAATAAATAGCAGCCAAGTTCCAGGAATGTGAATCAATTCGATTTTTTATATTTGAATATTGCGGGGTTGTCAACAAACTACGTAGCATTACGTCAGATTGTTGAGGAAAAACGTCCTCTTTTAGTTTTATTATCTGAAACTCATATTGTAGAAACTGAAGCTTTTGATCAGTATAGTATTCCGGGATATATTGTTGCTGCTTGTTTATCACATTCTAGACACACTGGCGGTGTTGCTATTTATGTCAAAGAATCAGTTCAATTCAACCTTCGTACCAACGAAGTTATTGATGGCAACTGGTTCTTGGGCATTACAGTTGTACGTGGCATGAAGATGGGTAATTATGGTGTTTTGTATCATTCTCCCAGTTCTAGTGACCAGCGTTTTGTTGAAGTTTTAGAGAACTGGCTCGAGACATTCCTTGATTCTAGTAAATTAAATATATTGGCTGGTGATTTTAATATTAATTGGCGTGATAACCATAATTCGAATCATTTGAAGCGTTTAGCTGAGTTTTTTAATTTAAAGCAAACGGTAAATGAATATACGCGTATTTCCAGGCACAGTAGAACTTTAATTGACCACGTTTATTCCAATTTTGATTCCATTTGTTCAGTTACGGATACTGATTTGAAAATAACCGATCATGAGACTTTAGTGATTAATGTCTTAGACCATGTTAACGATAACGATAATTTTGTAAAATTGAAGTGCTGGTGGAAATATTCGAAGCAAGCTGTTTCAAACCTTGTTGAGAGAAGCCTGGATTTTCCATTCGCGGACGGTAACTTAGATGAATCTACAGCTGTTCTTAATAACGCTTTGAAAACGTGTACCAATCAACTAGTTGAGCAAAAGTTTGTTTCTTTGAAAAACTCGAACAGCTGGTACAATTTGGATCTTTTGCGTCTTAAACGGAAAAGGGACAAATGGTACAAAAAGTTTTGTAGATCTAATAATGACAATCATTGGACTAGGTACACAATCGCGCGTAATAAGTATTCACAATCGATAAAGAAAACTCGTTGTGAATATGTTCAAAGGAAGATTGATCAGCATCAAAACAACAGCAAAGAGTTATGGAAAATTTTGAAATCTTTATTAAAACCTAGTAATTGCAAACCGCGGTCCATAACTTTTAATGGCACATTAGAACAGTCAGAACAAGTAATTGCATCTAAGTTTAATGATTATTTCGTAGACAGTGTTTCATTGATTAATCAATCTATTGAATTGGTCGATGAACCTGACGAAATAAAACAGCCAGTTAATAGTAGTTGCAGATTTGAAGTTTTTCACCCAATTACATTAGATGAACTTAGAGTTATTTGTTTTTCATTAGGAAAATCGGCTGGAGTAGATAATGTTAATGCTAGAGTTATTCAAGATTGCTTTCATGTCATTGGCCACATCTTTCTGGACCTTATTAATGAATCATTGCAGAATGGACATGTGCCACAAATTTGGAAGGAATCCTTAGTGATTCCTATTCAAAAAGTTGCTGGAACGATTAAAGCCGAAGAGTTTCGTCCCATCAACATGTTGCACACATTAGAGAAAATCTTAAAACTTGTTGTTAAAGGCCAGCTGTTGGAGTATTTGAATAGCAACTCTTTGTTGATACCAGAACAATCGGGATATCGGGAAGGTCATTCTTGTGAAACTGCATTGAATTTGGTGTTAGCAAAGTGGAAAGACAACTTGGAGCGTAAAGATACGATTGTTGCTGTTTTTTTGGATCTGAAACGCGCTTTTGAAACAATTTCTAGGCCCTTACTGTTAAGTACAATCAAGCGCTTTGGAATTACGAGTACTGCATATAAATGGTTTGAAAGCTATTTGTCTGACAGAACTCAACGGACTGTTTTTAATGATTCTGTTTCCAGTCCCGTGGGGAACAACCTTGGAGTGCCCCAGGGAAGTGTATTAGGGCCCCTTTTATTTATTATGTATATTAATGACTTGCGACGTGTTTTACGGTTTTGCGACATTAACCTTTTTGCAGATGATACTGTGTTATTCATTGCAGCTAAGGATTTAGAAGCTGCCGTCTCACACTTGAATGAAGATTTACAGTATCTAAGTAGATGGTTGAAGTGTAAGCAGTTAAAATTGAATACAAGTAAAACTAAATTTATGGTAATTTCGCGGAATCGACTAAATGAGAACGTCTCTGTTGTAATTGATGATGAGACTATTGATCGCGTTCAGGAGATTAAATATCTTGGCGTGATTATTGATGACAAACTTAAGTTCAACTCTCACATTGACAATGTCATCAAGAAAATTGCCAAGAAGTATGGAATTCTATGTCGATTGAAAAACGATTTTACTATTGCCAGTAAAATACAGCTATACAAATCAATCATCTCTCCTCATCTAGACTTTTGCCCATTCATTTTATTTCTGTCGAATGCAACACAAATATCGAGATTACAGCGCTTGCAGAATAAAATAATGCGTTTGATTTTGAGATGTAATAGATTCACTTCCTCAACTTTGATGTTAGACGCCTTACAATGGTTGTCGGTGAAGCAAAGAATTGTATATTTGACTATGGTGTTCATTTTTAAAGTAGTTAACGGTTTGCTGCCTCGATATTTGTGTGATCGAATTGAAAGAGGAAGTGACTATCATAGATATAATACTAGAAACGCGGATGAAATAAGAACACCACATTTCTTGATTTGTGTGACTTGTGTGACTTTAAATGTTTTCAATTCGATGCCTAGACACATTAAACGTTCAACAACATTAGCAGAATTTAAGAGACATTGCATTTCACACGTTAAAACTGTCTTTTGAACGGTTATCCAGTGATTTTTTTTATGAATTGACAAATTATGTATCTTGACGAAGTTATTTTTGTATTTTTGTATTTTTTTAAGTATTTTGTATGGATAGCTGTTATAACGACTTTTTAATAATTATTGTAGCACTGCAAAAACTATTTTGTTCGCCACGATGGTGATGATGGATTTTTGATATATGATTTAATAGTAGTAGTAAAAAAAAATAGTAGTCTACAAAGGTTTGAGCCTCGCGCGCGTATTACGGATATAGAGGACTGAATTTAACATTTGATAAAAAAAAATGCAATTTTGAAGCTTATTTGGAAGATACCTTGAGTTAGTAGTAAGTTTTCTGGCAAATGTTGGGGGTTTGTGAGCATTCCTGACATTGCTGAAAATTATGATAGCATCAGATTGCGGGGTTACTAGTGTAATAGGATGCTTTGTTGATTGTTCATTAACTCTTGATTGCTTGTAATACTTATGAATATTTTAGGTGGACAAAAAGGCGAACTAAGAGGTGGACGCCTGAGCTTTTCAACATTTATATCGCTGTGAAGCAACTGTAAACTCTAGAGGGAATTTATATCTGTAACTGAAACCAGTTCGATTTTGTTTGCCAACCTGGTTAAAATGTCATATTTAATTATCTTAAAGATAAATCGTCCAGCTCAAACCTTTGTAGGGGTAAGAGGTGGGACCATCATCATCATTAAACCCATGATTTTCTGCTCAGTAAGCAAACACGATCCCTCCAGGGTCATCGAGCATCTCAGAACCATAACGCTTCGCGACAATACAGGGCTACGTTTTCGCTTGATATCCAAATAGTTTCCGAGGTTAATATTCAATATCAAATATACAAATGATGGTGGCGATTTATTGTGCTGTGGAAGAGCTTGGGGTTAAATCCATGATTTTCTGCTCAGTAAGCAAAATCGATCCCTCCAGGGTCATCGAGCATCTCATAATTCACAGCGCTTCGCGTCAAAGTACGAATATATGGATGAACTATCTATTATTGAATAACTATTATTTACGATAATTACATGAAAGAAATAAAATATAAACTACAAACAAAACGTGACTACTAAAATCTCAAAAAGATATTCACGCAACCAAGAATTTTAAAACCATTAGACGCTATAATGATACTCTTCACATGTTAGACACAAGAAGAGGCAAAAAAAACAAACGTCCGACACACAAAATCCGCCAAATCCACTTGCAGTCACAATCAACGATTCTACGAATCGCGAGCGCTCACGAATCATAAAACCGACTGCGGCACTCTGAAATCGAAATTGACAGGCTCTATGCGTCAAACATCCGCCCTCCAATCTCCTCCCACATCCAACATCACAAATCTCCATTACAACATCTAACGAATTCAAAACTCCGAAAATCACTCATCTATAGCAAGTGAGTGGAAGCAACCCTGCATGCAACCATTCTTCATGATACACTTTTTCTGCCTATCTTTCTATTGGGCCTGTGGACATGCTTTAGATTCGAAACTTCTAACCAAACTGGGAAAATTTTCAGATAACAAAAAAAAAAACTTGAAAATAAAACTTTCAAAGTAAATACAAGTAAATAAATATTGATTATTTAACGCAAAAACGAGCAAGTAATATTAAATCTCTTGTATCGTATGCTAATGCTAATTGAAAATAAAATGCTTAAATAAAATAAAATATTAATAAAATTATATGCAAAATTTACTAGAAGATCATTACTTTATTAGTGAGAGGTTTGCTCAGTCTGCATGAAGCAGCCGATTTCATCAAGGAAGTTCTATTAACAACCAAGAATTAATCGTTTGAGGCATACTGAAGCATTAAGAAGGTGATATGTGTCACTATAGGAAATCATCATCGTTGCAAATATAAAGAAATTAAATATAACCCTTTGCTTCAGTATCGTCAACCTCCATGTCCATGGGGAGGGGGTATGCAATTTCAGTCTCAGCGTGCTCAACAAAAACTCTTCAGACCCACCATGATCACAGATAAAGGGAACTTTAAAGTACAAAAACATCACTGAAGACATCAAACGTCTAAAACCAGAAACAAAAGCACTTGGATGACTATCTTGACGTTCCCACTCGATCTCAACATGTGAAAATTGTGCGCTCGATAAATTACAGTATGTACGTGGCTCTTCGAAAAGATGTCCAAGACAAAATTGTAGAAAACTGATAGATTGTATCGAAACAAGTAAAAAAATAAACAAGGACGAACTCACCAAATGAAAGATGGTTTGCACGTGAAGCCAATACTTGAAAGACTGTTGCATCTCCTAATTCTAGCTTAACATTTCACAACATTCCGTCGGATCTTCAAAGAAGCTCTTGCACCTGCCTCCAATCAGAATCATCTGGCCAGATTACCAATCGCCTAATAAAAGTTCTGATGAAAAGGATTATGATAAACGAAAACACTTTCGAATGCATTTCCAACCAATCACTTTCACTTTCTTGCACTAAAATTAGAAAACGCCAAGAAGCTAGTTATGTTTAAGTTAAGTTAGTTCCCAGGAACTCCTATGTTGTTCTTGGAAGGCTGGGAACTTCTTGTCTTTAAGTCCAGCATCGAAACTGCTGCAACCAGGTCAATCCATCGGTTGTGTAATATCACATTGTACAATGTACATCGATTTTGCGAACAAAATTACATCCATTGATGTAATATTGTATATGCGTTTTGCTATTACATCATTATTTCATACATCAGCTTGAATTACGTTGATCGATATTACATTTTTTTTTTATGTGTAGCTGCGATTTGAGTATTACGTAGCATAAACAAAACTTCTAAAAAGTTTTAACTGTTAAATTAATTTAAGTTTATTTTAGCTTTCATCTAACATTTACTAAACGTTAGTTATATTAATTAATTTTAACTGAACAGAACTTCCAAGATGTTCAAAGAATGAAGTTTCTCTGAAGTTGCCTGGACATAACTTTCACAAACTTCAACTTTACTTTATCATAACTAATGAAATTTTAACATAAGTTCAAAATATCTTTGGTTAAACTTCAGCTTATCTTCAATTAAACTTTAACTGAATACACCTTAAATAAAAATTTACTATAATTTAACTGCCACTGAACACTAACTTATCTTTAACATAACTTCAACATTTCTTTAACTTAGCTTAAACATATTTTTAACTTAGCTTTTACTTAATTTTAACCTAATTTAATCTTAACCTTTACTAAATTTTAACTTAACTTTGACTTAATTGTAAGTCAGCTTGATTTTATGTAACCAAATTTCAACTCAACTTTAATTAAACATTAACTTGTTAAATTAACTTAACTTTAATTTCAACGTAACAGTAACATAAATTTAACAAAATTTAGACTTAATCTTAACTTAACAAGAACATCCAAGTGAGATGTAATGAAGTTTAAAGAAGCTCCATGAACTTCCAAAAAGTTAAATAAAATTCATGGTGTTCCAAGAGGTTTCAATAACTTCCAAGAACTGAAGTATTACTGATGTGCTCTGAAAGGATCCCTGAAGTTCCCTTGTAATAACTTCAACTTCACTTATTTATAACATGTACTGCAATTTGACTTAACTCTAACTTAAGTGTCAACTAATTCTATAACAATTTAAACATAGCTTTAGTTTAAGTTTAACATAACTATCTTAACTTTAACCAAAATTTAAATTAATCTCAACTTTAGCTTCAACATGTTTAACTTAACATCAACATATACTTAACTTAAGCTTAAGTATCTATTAACATACCTTTACTTTAACTTTTACTAAACTTTAACTTAACATTTCCTAAACTTTAACTAATGTCTAACTTAAATTGGATTTAATATAAACGTAACTAAACTTTTTTATACTTTTTTAAAACGGAACTCATTAATTTATCGTCACTTTGAACTAGTTTTGCCTTAACCTAAACTAAATCTTCACTAAACTTTAACTTACATTTGTCAAAATTTGATCCTAACTTTATCTTTAACTTAACTTTAACTTAACTTTAACTTAACTTTAACTCTACTTTAACTCAACTTTAACTAAACTTTAACTAAACTTTAACTTAACTTTAACTTAACTTTAACTTAACTTTAACTTAACTTTAAATTTAACTTAACTTTAACTTAACTTTAACTTAACTTTAACTTAACTTTAACTTAACTTTAACTTAACTTTAACTTAACTTTAACTTAACTTTAACTTAACGTTAACTTAACTTTAACTTAACTTTAACTATAACTTAACTTTAACTTAACTTTAACTTAACTTTAACTTAACTTTAACTTAACTTTAACTTAACTTTAACTTAACTTTAACTTAACTTTAACTTAACTTTAACTTAACTTTAACTTAACTTTAACTTAACTTTAACTTAACTTTAACTTAACTTTAACTTAACTTTAACTTAACTTTAACTTAACTTTAACTTAACTTTAACTTAACTTTAACTTAACTTTAACTTAACTTTAACTTAACTTTAACTTAACTTTAACTTAACTTTAACTTAACTTTAACTTAACTTTAACTTAACTTTAACTTAACTTTAACTTAACTTTAACTTAACTTTAACTTAACTTTAACTTAACTTTAACTTAACTTTAACTTAACTTTAACTTAACTTTAACTTAACTTTAACTTAACTTTAACTTAACTTTAACTTAACTTTAACTTAACTTTAACTTAACTTAACTTTAACTTAACTTTATTTTAACTTTAACTTAACTTTAACTTAACTTTAACTTAACTTTAACTTAACTTTCACTTAACTTCAACTCAATATTAACTTTACGTTAACGTTACTTTGACTTTACTTTAAACTAATTACTTACTTTACTTTGATTTTATTATAACTCAAACTGAGTTTATCTTTAAATAAACATTTATTTAGTTTTATTTAACTTCAACTCATTAATTAACCATAAACTTGAATTAAATTTAACGTAAATTTAAGTAACGCTAAATATAACATAAAACTAACAAAACTTTAACTTTATTTTAACATAAATTTAAATAAACCTTATCTAATTCATTTAAAATAAAACTAACTTAATTTTGACTTAACTTTAACTTTACTTCAACTTAACTTTAACTTTACTTCACCTTAACTTTAACTTTACTTCAACTTAACTTTAACTTATTTTTAATTTGACTTTTACTTAACTTTAAACTAATTTATTATATAACTTCGTTTTTATTTTGACTTAAATTAAGTTTATCTTTAAATAAACATTAATTTAGTTTTATAAAACTTCAACTCATTAATTTATCTTAGCATTGAATTAACTTTAACATAACATAGTTAAACCTTACCTAATTAATTTAACATAAAACATACTTCACTTTTACTTAATTTTTACATAAATTTAACTAAACCTTATCTAATTAATTTAATATAATTCTAACTTAACGTCAACTTAACTTTAACATGGCTTTAGCTTAACTTTAACATGGCTTTAAGTTAACTTTAACATATCCTTAACTTAACTTAAACTAATTAATTAAATTGACTCTAAGTCAAAGACACATAAGCATTAACATAACTTCCACTTAACTTTACCTTAACTTTAAAATAACTTAGTTTTAACATATCTTTAACTTAGCTTTATCCTAACCTTTACTAAATAATATATTAACTTTAACTTAACTTTATCTTTATTGAAACTCAACTTGATTTTATCTTTAAAAAAACTTTAACTAACTAATTTTAATTTTAATTTAACTTTACTTTAACTTTACACCAACATGAATTTAACTTTCGGGATCTGGCTTCGGATTCGCTAACGGGATACGGATTCGAATCCTTTATCGGGATCCAGATTCGAATTCCTGATCAGGATCTGGCTTTGGATTGTTCATGAATTAAAAAATAGCAAACTGTTACAAAAATATTAAAACACACACACACGCATACGCCTATACACAGTGCGTACAGAATAATCTCGTCGGAAGCAGTAGACATTATCGCCGGAATGATCCCTATCGGCATCAACTTCTTGGAAGTTATTTTTAAGATAAAATTAAGTCAAAGTTAAGCTATATTTATTTTCATATTAAGTTAATGTTTAGTTTATTGTAAATTAAAATTAAGTTATTGAAAGATCTCTGAACTTCTTGACAGAGCTCCAAGACGTTCCCAAGAACTATCGGTATCAGGATCGGGATCTGGCTTTGAATTCGTAATCGGAACCCTGGATCCTACCCTTTTGGATAGGTTTTGGATTCCCTATCTCAATAACTTCCAAGAACCTCGATTCCCTATCGCGATCCGGCTACGGAATCCCCATCGGGATCCGTCTGCGCAATCCCCATCGGGATCCGTCTACGAAATCCCCATTGGGATCCATCTACGGCATCCCCATCGGGATCCGTCTACGGAATCCCCATTGGGACTGCTAACATGCTGGATGCTAATCAATAAAAATATCCTCTATATAAATAATAAAAATACATAATTCAACATTGTAGCACTGATAGCGGACACACAATCAACTGCTTTCAAGCAAAATTAAACCCATCTGATGTGCTCAACCCAAACGTAAGCAACCTTAACTAATCGATAAACTATCAACAAGCCATCCACTGGCTGCTAGCTAGCAGTTGGTGAGCATCACTGTCTCTGCTGGAGTAAAAGTACACATAAAATTACTGAATTCAAAGCAATCCTCAGCAACAGATACGATTTCCCGCTGATTCCATCCGTCGTTGTTCGGGAGGCTGTTTTCCTTTTCCCTCGCAATGCAACCCTCACTCATCCTTTGGAACATATCCAACGAAGACATGCCGGAACATGCGTGGACATAATTTCATTTCCGACTGGGGCTAGGACATCGATTGCTGCTGCTGCTGTTGCTTTTGATCCTGCCTGCTCGCCGACGCATCGTCCGTAACTAAACCAGCTGCAACGGTTGGTCCATTTCCGGTTGCCAATGCCGTGTCTACCAACAACGCGATCAATTAAAACAAAATCATGGCACTTTTTTTCTTCCCTTCTTCAACAGAGGGCAAAATTTTCCGAATCTTTTTTCCCGACTAACCCCCAGCTTTTTCACGATTCCGATCTACTAACTATCACCCTCGTTTCTTGTCGCTGTTTACGATATTCACAACATTTCGGCGAACAAATTTAAGCTGGATTTACGCGATTTTGGTTCCGAACAAATTTTACGGAAAACAACCGAGGGAAAAAGGAAGTACTCACGGGAAACTACGAAGCAAACTAATTGGTGTTGACGGCACCGTAGAAAATCATCTTCTATTGTCAGAGATTGTCAGATTCTTATGAGAATTTTCAGTTGAGTGCAAGGATAGTACGATGTCCGCAATGTTTTCGCACAGGCTGACGTTTTCTTATGGGTTTTAACCATAGGAGTAAAGAGTAGAAATCCCCAGATGGATTTCTAGTAAAGAGTTACAGAGCTGCGAACACACTCGAGTCGAGCTAAAGCCGACTCGAGTCATGTAGCCCGAGCATAATTCGACCCGAGTCATGCAGATCGATCATCATGGTCACGTCTAACGTTGGTCTAACGCTAACATTTTTCCTTCTGGGCGGCAGCGGGTACCGCGCTTTTTTTTTTTGCTGGCGCTTTTGCTGGCAGTTGTGCTGTCTGTGTCACTTTTGACACCTGTTCTGGTACAAATTGCTGTCTTTTGCTCAAAATCCTTGGATAAATCTTCAATTCGGCTTTATTTTCTTGTTTATTTTCTATCGGTCTATGTTCTGCAACCGAGTGGCAACCACTAACGCCAGGGAGGCAACTGACAAACTTATACCTGGGCTCATCAACTCAAGGGCCAGGACCCACGGAAGTGCTTCTTTTCGAAGGAAGACATGACACCACCAAAGCAACCAAGGAAGTCATCAATCACCACCAACTGAACGACAACGAGTTTCGACACATGGACGGAGCATTTGTGTTTTGATAAAGTTGGGTTATTGTGGTATTTCCCTAAAGTTTCACGCAGCCACCAGTTTTCACTCTGACACAGAGGCCTTAAGGATAACCCACATTAGATCCGCTTGCGTTGTGTTGACGTAAATTTGATAGTTAGACAATATATTTAGCTGTACTTTACTGCATCGCGTCAGATCTGGATCTAATGTGGGTGACCCTGTAGATTTGGAAACTTGATCATGTAAACGCTAGGCATCATTTTCTGGTAGTTCGTTAAAAAATGATACAACAATCGTCAAGCTCGCTGTAACGTCACCTAGTGCCTCGTCATCCACGAATTGGCGCCTATGTCAGCAGTCTAATAACTCTTAGCGCGCTGATGGCATGGGTCCAATGCCGCATAGAGAGTTGCTGCAATGATATTAGGTTAGCTAAGGTCAGTTAACTGACTGGTGGGGAACGGGAGCTTTAGCATTGACTATTATGTATGCATTTCTACGACGGTATCTAACAACAATGATGTGTACTGTTTACCAAATCATGTATGTAATTCTAATGAGTTGCATAATTGAAAGCATTTGAAAAAGTTTTGTTTTGCACAGTTGAAAACTTCAGAAAACAATTAAATCTGGATACAATTGAAAGCATCCGAAAATTTATTGATTCTAATATTTTGTACAACTGTAAACATTAGAAAGCATCCGTATTTGAAAACATCTGAACAACGCTTAGTTCTAACGTTTAGTACATTTAAAAACATCAGTTAACAACAGGCTCTAGGCACAATTGAAAACAGCCGAAAAAAGTTTTGTTTGTACATCTAAAAACATCCCAAAAACGTTTGGTTCTAATGTCAAACGATTGAAATTCTTGAAGTCAAAACAACATTAGAATAGATGGATGTGAAAATACCCATATTGATGGGTATTTGATACTTTTTCTTAAACCGGAAGCCACAAACTTGGATTTCTGGCCTCTAGACGTCACTACTATTCAAAGAATACCCATATTGATGGGTATTTGACAGAATTTTCTACTTTTCTGTAATTGGAAGCCACCATCTTTGATTTCAAAATGGCGTCGGTTATCGATTTTCGGTCTCTAGATAAAATCCTGATTACAAAAATACTCATAATACAGTATTTCCCACATTTCTTAAACCAGCAGCGGTCATTTAGGATTTTAAAATGGAGCCGGATATCGATTTTTGACCTTTAGACCTCACTCCGATTCCAAAAATATCCATATTTATGGGTATTTTATAGTATTTCCGAGGGGGACGACTCTATCTACGATACAGAAAAGATTGTGTTTTGCTGTGGCTAGCTGCACGCACGCTGAGTAGATAGAAGGAAGATTCATGTCGATTTTTAAGATTTCCTGCAAAAATATGAAGCACGATGCAAGTAGATGCGAGAAATGAAAGATGATTTTTCGAAGATTGATTCGCTAGTGTGAGATTTTTTGAGCATCTAGAATTGAGATTTAGATGTGTCACCTCCCTCGAGTATTTCTCACTTTTTCTGATACCGAAGGCCGCCATCTTTCATTTCAAATTGGCGTCAGATATCGATTTCTGACCTCGACATCACCCTGATTCCAGAAATATCCATACTGATGGATATTTGACGTATTTCCCTATTTTTCGGAAAACGGAAGCCGCTATTTTTGATTTCAAAATGGCGTCGAATATCTATTTCAGATTTCTAGACGTTACCCCGATTACAAAAATATCTATATTTGTGGCTATTTGATAGTCTTTCCAGCGGCACCGGTGGTGTAGTGGTAAGCGTGATTACCTCTAACCCCAGCAGGCCTGGGTTTAATCCCAGTCGGCGCCGCTGGGATGTATTTACCTATTTTTCTTAATCCGGAAGTCGCCATATTTGATTTCAAAATGGCGTCGAATATCGATTTCCGATCTCTTTACATAACTCCAATTCCAAAAATAGCAATGTTTATGGATATATGACAGTATTTTTCACTTTTTCTGATATCGGAAGCCGCCATTTTTGATTTCAAACTGGCATCGGATATCGATTTCCGATCTCTAGACGTTACCCCGAATCCAAAACTACCCAGATTGATGGGTATTTGATAGCATTTTCCTTTTTCTGGCGGCTTCCATCTTTGATTTAAAAATGGCGTCGGATATTGATTTTCGGCCTCTAGAAGTAACCCTGATTCCATAAATACCCATATAAACGGATATTTGAATGTATTTCCCACTTTTTCTGAAACCGGAAGGTGCCATCTTTGGTTTCAAAATGTCGTCGGATATCGATTTCCGAATCCTAGGCGGATGTGGTCAAAGTGGTTCTTGGAACTAGATTTGAGTTCCATTGAATCAGCCGTTGAATTCTCATGTAATTCGATGTATCGCATGATGGGTTTGACCCTAATCAGTTGTTGGCCTCTTCCCCCGGGTTACCCGGAATATGTCCGGATGTGGCCAAAGTGGTTCTTGGAACTAAATTTGAGTTCCATTGAACCAGTCGTTGAATTCTCATGTAATTCGATGTGTCGCATGATGGGTTTGACCCTAATCAGATGTTGTCCTCTTCCTCCGGGATACCCGGAATGTGTCCGGATGAGGGTAAAGTGGTTCTTGGAACTAAATTTGAGTTCCATTGAACCAAAATTGAATTCTCATGTAATTTGATGTGTCGCATGATGGATTTGACCCTAATCAGATATTGGCCTCTTCCCCAGGGACACGCAGAATATGTCCGGATGTGGCCAAGGTGGTTCTTGGAACTAAATTTGAGTTCCATTGAATCAATCGTTGAATTCTCATGTAATGCGATGTGTCGCATGATGGGTTTGACCCTAATCAGATGTTGGCCTCTTCCCCCGGGATACCCGGAATGTGTCCGGATGAGGGTAAAGTGGTTTTTGGAACTAAATTTGAATTTCATTGAACCAGAAATTGAATTCTCATGTAATTTGATGTGTCGCATGATGGGTTTGACCCTAATCAGATCGTGGTCTCTTCCCCCGGGACACCCGGAATGTGTCCGGATGTGCCCAAAGTGGTTCTTGGAACTAAATTTGAGTTCCATTGAACCAGTCGTTGAATTCTCATGTAATTCGATGTGTCGCATGATGGGTTTGACCCTAATCAGATGTTGGCCTCTTCCCCCGGGACACCCGGAATATGTCCGGATGTGGCCACTTTGGTTCTAGGAACTAAATTTGAGTTCCATTGCACTAGTCTTTGAATTCTCATGTAATTTGATGTGTCGCATGATGGGTTTGATCCTAACCAGATGTTGGATTCTTCCCCCGGGACATCCGGAATATGTCCGGATGTGGCCAAAGTGGTTCAAGGAATTAAATTTGAGTTCCATTGAACTAATCTTTGAATCCTCATGTTATTTGATGTGCCGCATGGTGGGGTTGACCCTAATCAGATGCTGGCTGCATCCCCCGGGACACCCGGAATGTGTCTCGATGTGGCCAAAGTGGTTCTTGGAACTAGATTTGAGTTCCATTGAACTAGTCTTTGAATTTTCGTGTAATTTGATGTGTTACATGATGGGGTTGACTTAGTTTGTAAGATATAATTGTTAGGTTAAGATCTGTTTAATAAAAAAAAACCCTATGTTAGTTATAAGAATAATATAAATAAAGTTTATTGATTAAGTCATGTTCATGCTTCAACTGTTTTCATTTTTATTAATTTAAAACCCATTGAAAAAGAAAATGGTGGTGAACAACCGGGAGCGCACCAGGGCACCTGGGGGCGGACAAAATGGCCGAAACGATCAGTTTTTTGACAGGTATCGTTTTCGCCTCAGGCGCCCAAATGTTGCAAATATGGTCGCCCCCGGCGCGCCGGCGACCAAATTTGGACCAAGCGGCGCCGCGAGGTTCGAGTCACCCAAGTCCGCCCCGTCCACCGAGCGGTCCGGGGGCAAGCCGTGGGCGACGGTTAGAAAAAAGTACCCAAAATTAAGTTCTTTTCACTCATCTCGGCACAATAGTGCAGGAACCCAAAAGTAGGTAAAGCAGGTCAAAGTAGATTTCATTTACTTGTGTGCAATTCGTATGGAATTTTTCACTGGCTTTTTAACCAAAAGTAAGTTAGTTGTACCCAAAAATAGGTAAATATGATTATACTCAACGTTGGGTTCCCACACTTTACTACCCCTGTTGGGTGGTTTTGCTCCTCCGTTTTTGACAACATTAGAAGGAGGAAAGGATGCAAACTAGTCAAAAGTACGTAAAAGTGAACTTTCCGTTGGGTACTTTTTTCTTACCGTGTGGGAATGTCTTTACATGGCCGCGTTGGCATGGTGGGTATAGAGCTTTTTGACGTTTGTTGGTCTTTCTCTATCTACACGCTAACTTGAAAGTGCTCATTAATGAGTAAAAAAAGACCAATTTTGAAGAAAAGTGGCTTAACTCATTAATGATTAAACAATTTTACCCATTAATGAGTATCTGTTACCCATTAATGATTAAAAATTACTCATTGATGGGTAGCAGATACTTATTAATGGGTTAAGCCACTTTTCTTCAAAATGGGTCTTTTTCAACCATTAATGGGTACTTTCAAGCTAGCGTGCAGCACACATGAATGCAAGAGCAAATTTTCATTATGTCGTAAGTAACATTCGCACCGATCCGAGAAAAATAAAGTTTTGTTTTGATGACCGAAAAGTTATTCCTATTTCCAATTAAACACATATAATCTCATAGTGATTGCAATGTTTAACATATTCAGCCGGGTTTTAATCATACAAAGGCAAATCGCTAGATTTCATGCTAAGAAATACTGGTTTTTGAGTCAAAAGTTATTAGGGGAAACGCTCCTATAGTTGCGGTACGTTAAAAGCGTTAGGTTCCTATAGTTGTGTATTGAGTCTCCATGCACAACTATAGGAACCTAACGCTTCTAACGTACCGCAACTATAGGAGCGTTTCCCCTATACGTCGTTTGGTGGCCCCTATTGTTACTTAAGTCAAAGTGTATTTACCAGGACATTCGGGAGAATTATCAATTACGTCTCCTTACGTGCAGCCCATTCATCATTTTAGGACCACCGAAATCATCTTAGCAACAAACAGTTGGATTTATTCACTTTAATAATGAGAAAGCGAAACGACGAAAGTACACTTTTCACGGGTTTCTCAGTGCTGTTACTTAAGTCAAACGGCATCTCCATAGAAATCGAATGACTTAAGTAACATCGAAAACTATTTTGATCGGAAGGTGATTACGTCAAAAAGCAATTCGACTGGTAAATAAATTTAAAAATGGGATGTGATCCTATATTCGAACAGTATTAAATAATTTTAAAATAAAAAAAATAAAAAATTTATATAGTGTAATAGCAGGAGCATCGATTGACACTGATAGCTCGACTTTGTTTACCTTTGTTACATTCGACGTAATGAAAATTTGCTCTTGAATGAATGAACGGTTTGTTTTCCCACTAATCTGTTTCCCTCTTGCTTGCACTCGTTCGATTTAAATGATGCAGTAGACGAGTGCACGGATGGATTTAAGTTCACTCACTCGACAAAAAGTGACACAACAGCGGGGCCCTGTTTACTACAAATGAACACATGTGTTCATTTTTAGTAAACAGGGCCCCGCTGTTGTGTCACTTTTTGTCGAGTGAGTGAACTTAAATCCATCCGTGCACTCGTCTGTAGTGTGCGCCGATTAAACGTCAAAAAGCTCTATAAATGGTGATACAGCTTTGTCACTATATAGGCGAGGAGGTCACGGGGTGGAAAAGTGCGGTTTAGTGCAAATTGTAAACAAACTCGGTCGCTGTCCCATACAAAAATCCAACATGGCTGAATCATGAATTTGACACATTAGAACACCTATATGTAGTCACCTTGGCCGTGGAGATACAAAGAGAAAGTTGACGAAGAGAATCTTTCAATGTTACTTAGGACCTAATGCAATGTTCAGCATGAATTAGTGACGTCAGTAATTGCATTTACACGGTAAGAAAAAAGTACCCAACGGCCAGTTCACTTTCACCTACTTTTGACTAGTTTGTCTCCTTTTCTCCTTCTAATGTTGTCAAAAACGGAGGAGCAAAACCACCCAACAGGGGTAGTAAAGTGTGGGAACCCAACGTTGAGTATAATCATATTCACCTACTGTTGGGTACAATTGACTTGCTTTTGGTGCCAGTGGAAAATTCCATACGAATTGCACACAAGTAAATGAAAATTACTTTGACCCGCTTTACCTACTTTTGGGTATCTGCACTATAGTGCCGAGATGAGTGAAAAGAACTTAATTTTGGGTACTTTTTTCTAACCGTGTACGTTGATTTTTTGGATTACTAAGGCTCTGAACCATTTGGTGGCTTATTTTAACTTTTGGTTAAAATTTGACAGATGGAAAGTTATCGATTAACCCTGCTATCCGAGTGTGGTTATTTCTGACAGACAAGAAGTTAAATTTTGACAACCTTGGCTAAGTTCTGCTCGAAAACCGATCGATCGGTAACACAGGGATTTTCGAACATAATAAATAACTTTCGAAATGTCACTTTTAACCACGAGTTAAATTTAACTCGTGGTTAAAAGTGACATTTCGAAAGTTATTTTCTATGTTCGAAAATCCCCGTGCTGTCGATCGACCGGTTTTACAGCGTTTGTTTACGTTTGGAACCAGTTTCATACAAGATGATCAGTAGGCTGATTTGACAGCACATCCCCCCCCCCCAGGGTTAATCGATAACTTTCCATCTGTCAAATTTTAACCAAAAGTTAAAATAATTCGCCAAATGGTTCAGAGCCTAAATAGACCTTTTTGACGTTTAAACGTATTTCGACAGTGAGCATTCAAAAGGGCGTATACGCGATGATCGATTCTCTTTATTGGAAGATAGCCGTAAAAGCTCAACGCAGATGTCGCCACTGCATGATGATGATAATGTTGACAAACTGCATATAAAATTCGTGAAAATTAGCGTTAAATCATAATTTTCATCAAGCCTGTGTAAAATCCTTCCAATATAACATTCGAATTGAAGAAGAAAACGTTTTTACGATCAGACTGATATGCATCTTTGACTTTTCCAGTTGAACTTTCATTAGATATATTCATTTCATTTCGCGGCTCCATCAATGCTGCATTGTACATATGATGTAAACAGAAGTAAATTGCTCAATTACTCAAAATAAAGATGATTTGTCATCTTGTTATCACTTTGAAGACCATCTAGCACCATTTTATAGTATGGTGCGTGTTGAGTAGATCAGTACGTTTTCCGTCGAAAATTGTGAGTATCAATATGTTTGCTTAAAAAAGGCCAAAATGAACATTTATTGAATATTGGTGTCCTATACAACAAATTCTCTATTACCACCAGCATGATACAACCCGCATAAGCGCGAATCATAAATTGACCTTACCGATAATGGTTATAAATTGTTTATAATCCCTGCTAAACTTCAACTGAAATGGTTATGGAACTTTACATGAACGTTTAATGATAAAGTTTTAACCTTAAGTATTATAGTTTTTTGGAAGTGGACCTTACAAATAATGGGTTGTTAAGAACCATTACCATTCAAAATTCTTGTTTTCTCCATACATTTTCGGAAAGAAAACTATACTAAAACCTTTTAACTTATGGTTTGAGAACATTAATGGTAATGGTTATGGTAACCAGTAAGGTCCATGAATGGTTTTGTAACATCGATCAACTTTATGTGGAATATATCGCGAATTGGTTGCCTGTAAATTACTGATTACCAATTCACGATATATTTCACGTAAAGTTGAGCGATAATACAAAACCATTAATGGACCTTACTGACTACCATAACCATAACCATTAATGTTCTCAAACCATAAGTAAAAACGTTCTAATATAGTTCTCTTTCCGAAAATGTATGGAGAAAACAAGAATTTGGAATGGTAATGGTTCTTAACAACCCATTATTTGTAAGGTCCGCTTCCGAAAAACCATAATACATAAGGTTAAAACTTTATCACACAAACGTTCATGTAAAGTTCCATAACCATTTCAGTTGAAGTTTAGCAGGGATTATAAACAATTTATAACCATTATCGGTAAGGTCATGTGATGGTTCGCGTTTATGCGGGAACCTTTCATAAGGAAATAAACTTAATTTCCACTTTCATCTTAGTGGAAATCGCACATATTCACCATTTTCCGAAAAATGCAGCTGCGCAGGAGGTAACCTCTCGCTGTGGGTGCAAACTTGTTATGCATTATTTTCCATGAAAACCTCTCCGATCCATACCGAAATAAAAACAATTAGTTTTCAAACACGTTTTCTTACGCGATTCAAACAAAAGTTTCCACGAGAAATTATTAGTTTTTCTTTATGGACCGATTTGCCCCAAAAATCGTCTGTTTTACTTGGAAAATTTGGAAACTATCCTCCTTCTAGTAGTTCTCACTTCGAAATGTAGGTGGCGAAAGCTTGGAAAAGTTTCCCTGCAAGACTGCACTGAAACAAATCGACATGTACCGTTTATTGGATCCATCTTATAACATAGCAATGTCAGCAGATTTATTCATTCTATGTGATGATTGATAGATTCCATTGGATTATCACTTAAAAACTATGACTGCGATATGGAATGATTTCTATCGTAATTTCACATACTTAGTACTTGATAATACTTTGCTTCGAACGTGGTTAGCGAAGGTAAGAAGTATATGAATATTGTCTGATATATTTCATGGTGAAAAACTGTTGATATGTCATGGGTGGGAACAGACATCTAGAAACTAATGGAAAATCATATAAGTTTGCACTATGAGAAAATTCAGTAAAATATACCTGTTTTCATGATGAATATTGCTCACTAAAATATATATCTTATAAGATAATCATGTATATTTTATTGGAGTTGCTTTTACTGATTTTTGACGTTTGTTGATATGTCGCGTGTAAATAGACATGTAGAAACTATTGGACTGTCATTTAACTTTGCAGTATAGGAAAACATGTATATCTCATTGTAATAGCTTGCTTTGATTTTTGACGTTTAAAGATTGTAAACAGATCTATCCCAATCATTAAATAGTCATATAGAAATGCCTTTTAAGAAATCCAACACCAAGCATTTGTTTTTGCATGTTTTTCTGGGATGAATATCGCTCCCAATAAAATACATCTTACATGATTGTTCTTTATAAATTATTGAAACAATTTTCAACGATGTTAACGTACACTCATTCATATGATAATTGGTTCCAGAAAAGAATGTATTGAGATTGAAAAAAAAAAATGATTCTACTGTAATATTTACTTTGCTATGATTTTAATTGTAAGCCTTCTACACGGCTAATTCAGATTGCAGCCCTAAGTAGTACTCGAACTTCATGAGCCAGTTCTATCAAATCATATAATTTAGTCGTTGATTTATTGCACACAGGTGCATTAAGAAAGATTTGAACAAACCACACCACCGAAACGGAACAGTGCTATTTGTCTTCACTCTAGCAAAACGAGCATAAAGTTGCACTACATTCCATGTCGGGAGAGCTGTCCTTACTTCATGCTATTTGAACGAGCTCAATCTTGAAGTCAGCCGTGGCCCAGTGGAATCGAGCACAGACACCGAAAGCATCACACCTCAACAGTTCTTGATCGAATCCCAAATCAGCTACAATAAAAAAAGGCACAACTGTGAAAGCTCCCACTGCCTGATGTTTATTTTTTCGAATTTATTTTTAGAAATCGATTAAATATATGTGTCAAAAGAAGAAGTAAATTTCATGTTATTTTCACATAAACTTTACTTCGATTGATTTATAACACATATATTATATTGTGGTGAAAAGTATAGCTTATGCTTATGGGTTTCAAATCCATTTCAGTTAATTATTATAATTTGATCGATTTTCATTTATCATATGACGATCATATAAAAGTTACCAAATTATCAGCATTGTAAATGTATCAGATATTCATACAGAATTTACCTGACACATTTTCAATCATATCATTTTCAATGGATTATCTTATAGCGCAAAGTTATTAGACTCAAATTCGTTCAGTGTGGAAGATTGCCGTAAAAGCTCGACGCAGATGTCGCCACTGCATAATGATGATAATGTTAACAGACTGCATATAAAATTCGTGAAAATTAGCATTAAATCATAATTTTTATCAAGCCTGCGTAAAATCCTTCCAATATAACATTCGAATTGAAGAAGAAAACGTTTTCACGATCAGACTGATGTGCATCTTTGACTTTTCCAGATGAACTTTCATAAGATATATTCATTTAATTTCACAGCTCCCTCAATGCTGCATCGTACATATGATGTAAACAGAAGTAAATTGCTCAATTACTCAAAATAAAGATGATTTATCATCTTGTTATCACTTTATAAACCATCGAGTACCATTTTACAGTATGGTGCGTGTTGAGTAAATCAAGTTCCGTTGCGTTTTCCGTCGAAAATTGTGAGTATCAATGTTTACCTATAAAAGGCCAAAATGAACATTTATTGAATATTGGCGTCCTCTTCAACCATTTCTCCATTATCACCAGCATGATACAATCTTTCCTAAGTAAATTCGCTTAATTTCCACTTTCATCCTAGTGGAAATCGCACATATTCACCATTTTCCGAAAAATGCAGCTGCGCAGGAGGTAACCTCTACCTGTGGGTGCAAACTTGTTATGCATAATTTACCATGAAAACATCTCCGATCTATACCGAAATAATAACAGTTAGTTTGCAAACACGTTTTCTTACACGATTTAAGCAAAAGTTTCCACCGGAAATTATTAGTTTTTCTTTATGTACCGATTTGCCCCAAAAATCGGCGTCTTGCAGTGAAACTTTTTCAAGCTTTCGCCACCTACATTTCGAAGTGAGAACTTCTAGAAGGATGATAGCAACATGATAGTTTCCAAATTCTCCAAGTAAAACAGACGATTTTTGGGGTAAATCGGTACATAAAGAAAAACTAATAATTTCCGGTGGAAACTTTTGCTTGAATCGTGTAAGAAAACGTGTTTGAAAACTAACTGTTCTTATTTCGGTATGGATCGGAGACGTTTTCATGGAAAATTATGCATAACAAGTTTGCACCCACAGGGAGAGGTTACTTCCTGCGCAGCTGCATTTTTCGGAAAATGGTGAATATGTGCGATTTCCACTAAGATGAAAGTGGAAATTAACAGAATTTACTTAGGAAAGGTTGTATCATGCTGGTGGTAATGGAGAATTGGTTTTATAGGACGCCAATGTTCAATAAATGTTCATTTTGGCCTTTTAAAGGCAAACATATTGATTCTCACAATTTTCGACGGAAAACGTAACGGAACTTGATGTACTCAACACGCATCATACTATAAAATGGTGCTAGATGGTTTGCAAAGTGATAACAAGATGACAAATCATCTTTATTTTGAGTAATTGAGCAATTTACTTCTGTTTACATCATATTAACGATGCAGCATTAATGGAGCCATAAAATGAAATGAATATATCTTATGAAAGTTCATCTGGAAAAGTCAAAAATGCACATCAGCCTGATTGTGAAGACGTTTTCTTCTTCAATTCGAATGTTATATTGGAAGGATTTTACGCAGGCTTGATGACAATTATGATTTAATGCTAATTTTCACAAATTTTATATGTAATCTGTCAACATTATCATCATCATGCAGTGGTGACATCTGCGTTGAGCTTTTACGGCAATCTCCCAATTGGAATGATCGATTGGCTCAGATTTTGACAGTTCATTTGGCTCAAAACCAGAGCTGCCAGGTGGTTTTATAAAAAATCTGTATCCACTCTATTAAAAAATCTGTATTTTCTGTATTGACGATTTTTTTCTTATTTAATCATGTTTTGTTGTTTTACAAATACAGTGCATACAAAATAACCATAAAAATTGCTTAACCACCTATTCGGGCTATCGTACTAACCATACGGGATATAATTGCACCATTTGTGATATCGTCCGTACTTATTTATAAGAGTGATATGAAGCCGTTTGAAAATGTATGGAGATTTTAGTTTCTATTCATTATCTTCCTGATAAGCAGTTTTAAATGCAAAAAAGTGCACGAGTTCATTACTATTTGATATTTTTAATATAGATGAATACGATTAATTACATCATTTGTGTGGTAGTTACACCGAAAAATCGAGAGATATCGCCCCGCCAGTGCTGGTAAAATCATTTTTGCAGTATGGAGAATATCAGAACATCCGCAATTTCTTATTATTATTATTATTCTTATCAATTGGAGAGAAGGGGGTACGCTGATAAAATCGAGTTATTTTGTTTTATTTTGTTTTTATAAATTTTGATTTTTTTTTTCTCAAGCATTTTATAAAAATCTGTATAAATCTGTATTGTAATTTAAAAATCTGTGATAAATCTGTATTCTGTATCGGGTCTGTATTAAGATTAAAAAATCTGTATAATACAGATAAATCTGTATAAATGGCAGCGCTGCTCAAAACATTCTCTCCGCCCATCTCTCCCTCTGAGTATTTCTAGTGTATATAAGAGAATCCGTCATCGCAGTTGGGCCGTTATGATTCTAAACGCTAGGATATTTCATTGATTCTGCTAAACGCACAACATAAAATCGCAAACTAATCCAGAATTTACAAGACATTATAACTACATATCAGTTCATCTAATTGAAAAGCATTTAACGAAAGTAATCGATCAGCTCGTTCGCAGTGAATTGTTGCGTATTGCGGTCATTGCGGTGCCAAAATGGCTGAAAACAACATTCATCTTGGTGGAAATTTTGGTGAACAGCTAATGGCTATACCACTGCACATTCAGCGCCTAGAGGCAGCTCTTGACATGCGGCCATTCCTGGCTTATGCAAAGAAAATGTTAGCAAAGCCTTTAACCAGCAGCGAGGATGAAGATAACGATGATTCCTGTAGCAGTGATTCCGATTCGGATTCATCCAATGGAAACATCCGCAATTATCGGAAGTTGGCATACGGTGTAAAAGTTTCAAAGCAAGGTAACTAGATTAATAATGTTTTATTTACTTTTCTTGTTAATTGGTAAAACTAATCATCATTTTCAGAACGTAACGAAGACAAACGTTATCTTTATAATTTGACCTCCGTTGGTCCGGAACGTCTCTGTATTCAAAATTTGCTCCTCTCCGATACCGAGACGGAAAGTGAAATTTCTGACGAGGATAGTCACATCAAAGAAATGCTAAAAAGTCATTTGAGCGAAAGAAAATACCGAGGAAAATATTATAGTACCTTGAATGTAAGATTCGCGGTTCCTATGTTTATTCTATTGTTCCCCAATAAGATAATGCTTTCATTTTACAGAATTCTCAATACGGTTACTATGGAGCAGGTCTTCTGTCAAATTATGACATGTTTCCCGAACATCAACGATCAATAGTTGGGATCCGTAAACGTAAAATGAAACGTGAAAAAAAGCTGGGCAAATTGAAATTAGGAAGGAAGAAAGCTGTAAGTGCAGGCTACTAAAAAAAAAAACAAATATTAACTATTGCTTCAAGGATATGTTTTCTCTTTATAGATAAGAAATGAGACTGATGATCGAGTTTCTGATATTGGGGACATCGATTGGGAGGAACAGCTAGCAGCTTTGAAAAACGATGACTATATCGATTCAAAGCCAACGAGTCCAACGGGAGTGAAGTACAAACGGGGACGTAAATCTTCCATAAAAACGCCAGAAATGATGGCAGCTAGACGGCGTAAAATATGGCAGTTAATGGCCAAGAAAGAGCTTGGGAAGGTGCAGCGTGCAAAGGTGAACAATCACAAAGACATGGTCACCAACTGCCGGCGTGTTGCTTCGCTGTGCATGAAAGTTTCACGCCAGAAAGCAATGCAATCACAAAAATTGATGAAGGAAACAATTTGGAAAGCAAAACGATTGACTCGAGAGATGCAAGGTTACTGGAAACGATACGATCGTGTAGAAAGGGAAACACGGCGACGTATGGAGAAGGAAGCTGAAGAACAACGCAAAATAGACGTTGAGATGGTTGAAGCTAAACGGCAACAGAGAAAACTCAATTTTCTTATAACACAGACGGAATTATATGCACATTTCATGTCTAAAAAGCTGGGTAATGTATCGAAGGAGGAACAGTTAAAAATTCTATCCCAGCTCGACGAAGAATCCAACCCCAGATTAGCAGCTATCGATAGCTACGATAGTGAATTAATGAAGCATCAAGCTCAAAAAAATGCAGTGGATGCATTTAATAGCGAACGGGCCCGAAAACTGCAATTTGATAGCGCTGTTCGACAACATATTCCAACCAATCAAAAGGTTGATGAATCCGGAATGATAATTGATTTACCACAACCAGCCATTTTTCGTGGATGTTTGAAAGGCTATCAGTTGAAAGGGATGACATGGTTAGCAAATCTCTACGACCAGGGCATCAGTGGAATCCTTGCCGATGAAATGGGATTGGGAAAAACGGTTCAATCGATAGCTTTCCTGTGTCATATAGCCGAAAGCTACGGTGTGTGGGGCCCGTTCCTTATAATCTCACCTGCTTCAACGCTCCACAACTGGCAACAAGAGATGGAACGATTCGTGCCGGATTTCAACGTTGTACCGTATTGGGGATCTCCGAATGAACGGAAAATATTACGTCAATTTTGGGAACAAAAAGATCTCCATACGAAAGATGCTAGCTTTCACGTGGTGATTACCAGTTACCAGCTGGTAGTCTCTGACTATAAGTATTTCAACCGTATCAAATGGCAATACATGGTTCTAGATGAAGCACAAGCAATAAAAAGTTCAAGTTCGGTTCGTTGGAAACTTCTGCTGGGATTTAACTGCCGAAATCGTTTGTTGCTAAGCGGTACACCGATTCAAAACAGCATGGCTGAGCTTTGGGCCTTGTTACACTTTATTATGCCAACCTTATTCGATTCGCACGAGGAGTTTAATGAATGGTTCTCTAAAGATATTGAAAGTCACGCTGAAAACAAGACCGGAATTGATGAAAGTATGTCTTGAACAATTTTAATTTTGCAATGCATTAATTTTTAAATTTCTTTTCAGAGCAAATATCCCGCCTGCACATGATACTGAAACCGTTCATGCTGAGACGTATAAAAAAAGATGTTGAAAACGAACTCTCCGACAAGATCGAAATAATGGTCTATTGTCCACTAACCACACGACAAAAGCTTCTGTACGTCGCACTAAAAAAGAAAATCAGAATAGAAGACTTACTGCATCTCACCGGGCATGGAACGGGCGATGGCCATTCGTTTGATAAGAATTTTACGTCTAATCTGATGAACCTGGTGATGCAGTTTCGTAAGGTGTGTAATCATCCGGAGTTGTTTGAACGACGCGATGCCAAAAGTCCATTTTTCTGTCGGACTGTCGAATACCCGTTAGCTAGGTTGATTTTCGATGAAGCTCTTCTGAACAGAGTGTTTCCCAGCAAACGACATTTGCTGTTCAATAAGTTCAGCATATTCAAAAGTGAAAATGTCCATAGAACCGTGTTTCCTTATAGACCGACAGTGAATTACTCATGCATCGAAGATTTGAACATAAACAACACTTTTTCGTTTACGCGGCTGTGTTCACTATCACCACAAGAAATGGAACGTCTGGCGCTCGAAGGTCTCATCTATTTGTAAGTTGTTTGTTCAAATTTCTATATAACCATCTCACAGACATAGCCATACATAACAAAATTACCTACGACAAATTTATTTTAAACTATCTGTTCCTGCAAACGACGGGGTCCAAGATGAACACAAAAAAAAAGGAATCTTGCAAATCCGTCAATTCGTTCTCAAGTTATAGTGTTACATACGAATCCCATTTCCATTTCTATCTATAGAGAGAAGATTGAACACAATTACGCAACGCATGGAGGGTATGGGGATCGATATTGTGTTAGTTATTGTTACATTGGAGGAGGAGGTTGACGATAAATGTTCCGTAACAGAATAACCAATGAAAAAAAAAATCAAAAACAGTAAAGTAGCGTTGCGTAATTTTAGGGGGAGTCTTGTCAAGCGTTATTTATTGTGACAGGGGGAATCCGAAATTTTTGCGCTACGTAATTTGTGTATCGTGCCAAATTTGTGCTGAAAATGTCTGGAAAAATCCCTGGATCAGATCAAAGATGAACTGGAAAAATTACTTGGAGTTGTGCCAGTCCAATTAATCAAAATGAAAATAAAATCCCGTCCTGGCGATTCGCGCAACGGAATTTCTAATGATTTTTATTTAGTTCACTTCAAGTCTAGTGAACTAAACAATCTTAAGGCCTTACAGCCTTATGCTCCATGTCCGAGTGAAGTGGGAACACTTCAGGAAGACTGGAGGAAATTTCCAAAACCTCACCCTGTGCCGTAAGTGCCAGGGATGGGGTCACGGAACTAAAAATTGCTACATGCCAGCTAAATGCATGAATTGTGGTGATTCCTCTAACGCAAAGGACTTGCTCATCTCGTTGTTAACAATGTTCAGCGAGTAAATGGAGCTACCTATGATGCTATTGCAACGTAATTCTAACGGAAATTTTAAACTTAGGAAGCATTACTGCTAGCTCCTAAAATGGAATTTTTACAGAAACCATTAATTGACGTGATTACTGATCTGCTTAAAACTAACTGCATGTTTGATGCTATTCGAACTGAAGTAAAATTTGCGAACAATATTGTCATGGGGCCTCCCTTAGCTCAGTCGGTAAAGGCGCAGCTACAAAGCAAGACCATGCTGGAGGTGGCTGGGTTCGATTCCCGGTCCGGTCTAGGAATTTTTCGGGTTGGAAAATTTCTCGACTTCCCTGGGCATAGAGTATGATTGTACCTGCCACACAATTATACTAATGCAAAAATGGTACAGGCATCGAAAGCTCTCAAAATAACTGTGGAAGCGCATCTAGAACACTAAGTTGAGAGTACGCAATAAGCTAATAATGCCATACGCAATAAGCTTGAAATGCGAATAAGAAGATTGTCATGACTTTGAAATTCAGTAATGGATTTTAAATCATTAAACGTTTTGAATTGGAATGCTGTGATAATGATGAAGATAATGCAGACGAGCTAGTTAACTTTTTCAGAGTTCATAACGTGCATATTGCCGTTATAATTGAAACGTTCCTTAAACCTGGCCATAAGGTTAAAAGGGACGCAACTTATTTCATTTATAGACATGATCGTCTTGATGGCGTTCTCGAGCAAAGCTGGAGATCAAATTGAAATCAAAATTTGCTGTTATGATGTAACTTATTTTGAATACTCCAGTTGATATCATTTTGGTTGACTTAACGGTTAACACAGCAAAAATGAGAGCAACATTTTACACTGTCGAATCAAACGGAAAACTAATCCTGCTTTCAATTAAATCAATTTGATTACTGATTTTGCATTAATAATGTATAACTGAATACGAGCCTGGCGTAAATGGTTAGCATCCATGCTTCTCCCGCTGGAAGACTTGAACTCAAATCTTACCCCGGCCAAGTCACGAATAACCTAAAATGTGTTAAACAAAACAAATAAACAGATGAACTTAATTTAAATTTTAAGCAAGACAGTTAACAGCAGAACTTCAAATTAAGTTGCTTTCATTTAAAAAGTCTTGACTGCATAATGAAAGCACACTATGATATCAGACTTCTGTCGCGACAATTTAAATCAAAATGAGTTTTCATTATGATAGGAACTGCAAAGTTTAATATCGATTTGCTTTAATTTTGCTAACCGACTTTGCTCGGGTTGCCATCATCGTTCATAGACGAATCAAATATAAAATACTTTCTTCATTTGAAACCAAAGATTTTGAAACTTTGGGAGTTTTTGTTGAAACAAAATTAGGACAACTTATGTTGCCTATTTGCCATCCTAATTCGTAGGGCAACAAAAGAATTTTCTCAAGGGTGACCTTCAGAAACTTACCCGTCATAGGTCTAAATTCTTCAATGCAAAACACCTCTCATGGAATAATGTTCAAAGCAATTCCAATGGTAATATTCTGTTTGATGATTGTTCTACAGGTTATTACACTATTCAATATCCAAATAGCCCAACATGATTTTCTTCAGCAAGAAATCCCTCAACTATTGATTTGGTCTTAACTGATTAATTTCAACTTTGTAGCCAATTGGTTACCCATGCTGACGTCGGTTCTGATCACCTTCCAATAACTTTTGAAATATCCCAAGAAATAATTTCTAATCCCAACAACTCTACTTTCAATTACCATAGAGCTGATTGGGAGCCTCCCTTAGCTCAGTCGATAAAGGCGCAGCTACAAAGCAAGACCATGCTGGAGGTGGCTGGGTTCGACTCCCGGTCCGGTCTAGGAATTTTTCGGGTTTGAAAATTTCTCGACTTCCCTGGGTATAGAAGTATGATTGGACTTGCCACACAATCAATCATATCAATGCAAAAATGGTACAGGCATCGAAAGCTCTCAATTAATAACTGTGGAAGTGCATCTAGAACACTAAGTTGAGAGCACGCAATAAGCTAATATGCGATATGCAATAAGCATGACATGCGAAGAAAAAAAAAATGATTGGGAGCAATATCGAACATTTATGGAATACAACTTCGATCCAAACATTCCTTTGCAAACCAAAGTTGAAATTAATTATGCTCTTGAATCTCTGACTACTTCTATAGTTGAAGCAAGAGCTGCCTCAGTACCGAAATGCGAGGTTAAATTCTATTCAATTATAATAGACGACGATCTTCAGCTCATGATCCGTCTTAAAAATGTCCGTAGCAGACAATATCAAAGAACACGCGATCCTGCCATGAAAGTTATCTGGCGGGTTTTGCAAAAACAAATTAAAAAGCGATTCTCTGTTCTGAGGAACAAAACTTTTGAAAATAATGTTTCTAAATTAGAATCGACTGCGAAGCAATTCTGCAACAAGTGAACATAATGTTCAACCTCGATCACTACGCAACAGTCTTATGCTGAGACTTCCACTTCTTCGAACTAATTATAGCATAGGGAGCGCTATTTACGGTTTGCAGCTAGTGTCGAGGCTAGTGTTCAACCGAGTAGCGTCGATGTTCGATTTCCACTTGACACGGAATATGCTTCGCCGAAGATTCTCTGCCTTTTTTGCTGACCGAAGGCGCTTGATGCCCAACAGCTAGGTGTAAAATTTAAGACTTATAAATGTTTAGCAACTTGACAATGCTTTCCTAGTTATTTTCGTTTGTAACTGTAGTAAATGTAGTATATGTATGTCGTCTGTATAATCTGTAATTTTTTTACAATACATCATTGGGACTATTTCTAGTCTGTTGATGCAACCATAACAAATAAACAAATAAACAAATAAATTAGACCCGAGTTCCAAACCATTTTGGAAACTCACAAAAAAAAATAAAAAACCTCAAAAGTCTATTCCAGCGCTTAAAGAAGGTGGTAAAATTGTGATCACAAATTCGGAAAAAGCTCAGAAACTTGCTAATTCAGTTTGGGTCTTACTAGTCCTCTTGAGAATCAGGTTGCTCGGGATTATTTGAATATTTTCTCTTGGGAATATATTTTTGATGATTCCTGGGGGACTGATTTGGACGAAGCAAGATCTATAGCTAAAAAGTTTCATAATATGAAAGCTCCAGGTGATGATGGAATTTTCTATATCCTAATCAATTCGTTGTAAAATTATTAAACAGTTGTTTCCATTTGGCATACTTTCCTGATAAATGGAAAAATGCAAAAGTTTTTCCAATTTTGAAGCCGGATAAAAATCCAGCTGAAGCTTCTAGCTACCGTCCAATAAGTTTGCTTTCTTCAATAAGTAAACTTTTTGAAAAGATAATTTCAAATAGAATGATGCTTATCATCAATACGAACTCAGTTTTTGACGATGAGCAGTTTGGATTTCGCCATGGGTATTCAACTACTCATCAACTCTTAAGAGACCAATTTAATTCGTTCAAACAAATCTGAAGGCTTCTCAACTGGAGTTGCTCTTCTAGACATAGAAAAAGCATTCGACAGTGTTTGGCATGAAGGTTTGATTGCTAAATTGAAAAAGTTTAATTTTCCACTCTATATTATGTAAATAGTTCAAAATTATTTAAATGATAGAATTCTGCAGGTAAAAATTCCAAATCTGATCGACTACCTGTTAGAGCAGGAGTTCCTCAGGGAAGCATTCGTGGGCCTATATTGTATATCATTTTCACTTCGGACCTCCCTGATTTTCCTCAGGGTTGCCACAAATCTTTATTCGCTGATGACACAGGGATTTCCTCTAAAGGAAGAAGTCTTCCTATTATTTGCAGCAGACTGCATAAAAGGTTAGGTCTTCTTATTTACAAAAATGGAAGATTTCTCCCAATGCTTCCAAAACTATAAAGTATTTAATAAAAGTATTATTTAGAAATAGCGTGCAGTCAATCCTGCCATCAAAACATACTTCATGGCAAATGAGACCAACTCATATTTGAGTACCGTTTACTCAAACTCGCAAAAGCGTAGGTCAATTTGGTAGCTGAATGAACGCCTTCGTTTTATAAAGCAACAGATAGTTGAATTATTGATTTCGTTCCTAAATTCTGAAATTTATATTTGTTCGAATTAAATCTCTATCTCTATAATGGTTGAGTGGGCTTTTCGAGTGCAGTTTCAAACTCCTTCGGATACGGTGGTATTTAAAGTTTGCTCTCTGTTTTGGGCGTGCGTTCGTTTTCATAGTTTTCGGCTGCATTTGCCTGATCAGCGCTGGCACTCTGCCTCCCGGACGGTTATACGTGTGTGATTGGTGGTTTTCTCGCATTCTGAGAAGTTTTAGAATAGAGAAAGAAAACATGATTCATTGAAGAATCAAAGTGACGATTGACTCACAGATGGCGAGTGTGTGAAAATGGTAATGACGTTTGATATCTGTCAAATTGTATGACATTTTTTCAGTACATCATCGTTTTTGTAATAGCGGATCTGAAAACTAGGAGTCGCATGACCAGTTTTGGCTTTGCTTTGATTCGCCAATCGTGTTGGCAAGCATCAGAAAAATTTGTTGCTTATCTCCGTTGTTTGAGTTTTTCTCCCGGACAAGAAATTTGTGGCATCGCGAGTGATAATTTTAATTTCAGTTTATTATGTTAGTTCGTTCGCAACCATTTTTGAAAAAAATTAAGTTCAAAGTGTTTTTTTTTTTTTTTTTTTTTTTTTTTTTTATGTTACTTCATACGCGAAGTTAACGATTTTCAGAGTTGGTTGGAAATGCTAACATGAAGCTTTAGTGTGATGATTTATTAGCTAGAGAATGATCTTTAGAAGAATGTAGGTGGATAGTTCCGTTAGAGTACGGCAGTATGAAAATTGAATAGAAGTTGAAAATGAGCGAAGGGCCATTAAAGCGACAGTTTTTCAAGATGACGCACATTTTTGCCTAGCCCGTACGATGTACGCGGGGACTTGAAGTATGTCTCCAAGTCCACAGGCAAAAATGTGCGTCCCTCTTGTTGCTCATAAACTGACTGCGGCTGTGGAATAGTTCTAGCGACGTTTTCATCACTACCTAAAGCCCCACGTCGCGAGAGCATTTCCAGTCGATGGTGTGTTATAATGCAGTTCTTCTTTACCCAACTATTGTGTTGCTCCTCTCGTCATGACCAACGTGATCATCTCAGAGAGAAAGCAGTAGGGTGGTTGTTGCGTGCTGTACCATCATCAGCATTGTTGACGGCTACTCCCGCCTTGAGTTGTTACATTCAAAGTGTTTTTTTTTATGTTACTTCATACGCGAAGTTAACGATTTTCAGAGTTGGTTGGAAATGCTAACATGAAGCTTTAGTGTGATGATTTATTAGCTAGAGAATGATCTTTAGAAGAATGTAGGTGGATAGTTCCGTTAGAGTACGGCAGTATGAAAATTGAATAGAAGTTGAAAATGAGCGAAGGGCCATTAAAGCGACAGTTTTTCAAGATGACGCACATTTTTGCCTAGCCCGTACGATGTACGCGGGGACTTGGAAGTATGTCTCCAAGTCCACAGGCAAAAATGTGCGTCCCTCTTGTTGCTCATAAACTGACTGCGGCTGTGGAATAGTTCTAGCGACGTTTTCATCACTACCTAAAGCCCCACGTCGCGAGAGCATTTCAGTCGATGGTGTGTTATAATGCAGTTCTTCTTTAACCCAACTATTGTGTTGCTCCTCTCGTCATGACCAACGTGATCATCTCAGAGAGAAAGCAGTAGGGTGGTTGTTGCGTGCTGTACCATCATCAGCATTGTTGACGGCTACTCCCGCCTTGAGTTGTTACATTCAAAGTGTTTTTTTTTATGTTACTTCATACGCGAAGTTAACGATTTTCAGAGTTGGTTGGAAATGCTAACATGAAGCTTTAGTGTGATGATTTATTTAGCTAGAGAATGATCTTTAAGCAAACCCCACACGGTAAGAAATATTGTCAATACTTACAAGTATTGACAATAATATTGATGATGTGAATACAGAAATATTGTCAATACCGATGTATTGACGTCAATATAAAATGTATTGACAATACGATTATTGTCAATAAAAGCAATCGTGTACGGTCGACATTAGAAGAATGTAGGTGGATAGTTCCGTTAGAGTACGGCAGTATGAAAATTGAATAGAAGTTGAAAATGAGCGAAGGGCCATTAAAGCGACAGTTTTTCAAGATGACGCACATTTTTTGCCTAGCCCGTACAGTAGTACGCGGGGACTTGAAGTATGTCTCCAAGTCCACAGGCAAAAATGTGCGTCCCTCTTGTTGCTCATAAACTGACTGCGGCTGTGGAATAGTTCTAGCGACGTTTTCATCACTACCTAAAGCCCCACGTCGCGAGAGCATTTCCAGTCGATGGTGTGTTATAATGCAGTTCTTCTTTACCCAACTATTGTGTTGCTCCTCTCGTCATGACCAACGTGATCATCTCAGAGAGAAAGCAGTAGGGTGGTTGTTGCGTGCTGTACCATCATCAGCATTGTTGACGGCTACTCCCGCCTTGAGTTGTTACATTCGAAGTGTTTTTTTTTTTATGTTACTTCAT